>NW_005872171.1:65262-81903 GCF_000147115.1 Myotis lucifugus
TCACTTTACTAAATTCCAAACCACCCAAGAAGTCTTGAGGAGTATAAAGTTATGTCCATTCACTAACTTCATTAACTTATTCATTCATTTACTAACAAATATTTATTCAGTTCCAGATACTAGGTTAAGTGCTGGTATCTACACTAAAGAGCTAGTTCTGGAACCTACATTAAAACAATTAAGTACTAGGCCCTGCCAGGGTAGATCAGTTGGTTAGAATGTAGTCCCAATATGTCAAAGTTGCAAGTTTGATTGCCAGTCAGGGCACACACAAGGAGCAATCAATGAATGCATAATTAAGTGGAATAGCAAGTTGATATTTTCTCTCTCCCCCTCTCTCTCTCCCTCTTGCTCTCTCTCTCTCTCAAATCAGTTTTAGAAATTAAGTACTAAAATAATGTTATCAGCAATAACAATAATAATACCAGGGATTTATAAAATATGGCAAGAGAGGCACCAGAGTATGGTGGATATTCCTACTGCAAAAGGAGAGTGGTGTCCAGGAATCCACACTCAGCTCAGCTACTATCCTGGCAACAAACCTCATTTACCCTGGATCTCAGTGTCCTTAAGTAAAAAATAAAGGGTCACAGCCCAAGTGCCCATCAGGTGACGAATGGATAAAAAACTGTGGTACAGTTACACAATGGAATACTATGCAGCTGTAAAAAAGAAGGATCTAGTACCCTTTGAGACAGTATGGAGGGACCTGGAGATGATTATGCTAAGCTAAATAAGACTAATACCACATGATTTCACTTATATGTGGAATCTAATGAACAAAATAAACTTAAGAATAAAACAGAGCCAGAGGCATGGAAACATGGAACAGACTGACAAATCTCAGGGGGGGCGGGGGGGTAGGAAGAGATTAACCAAAGAACTTATATGCATATATGCATTGCCCATGAACACAAACAATAGAATGGTGAAGGCCTGGGGTGGAGTGGGAACCAGGTAGTGGGGAGCAAGGGGGGAAAGAGGGGGCACATTTGTAATACTCTCAACAATAAAGATTTTAAAAGGGTAAAAATAAATAAATAAATAAATAAATAGTAAGATTACAGTCAGTTCTGCTATATTACTTGTTTTGAAAATATAAGTTCCTTCCAACCCATTTGATAGGTTAGGGAACAATTTGAGCATAAAAATGAATTTCATTTTTTGCCTATGCACCATTTCTTCCAGAACAAACAGTGAATACAGAAAACGTTATCCATCTGAACTGAGCCACGCTAGAATTCACAAAACACACACAAACTTGAAATACCAACCAGCTACATCAGTTCACTGTGTGCTATGAGCCACACCCACCTACTCTGGCTTTAGAACTTTCCCATCTGATTTCAGATATAACCTTCCTTCCATCCCTTCACAAAAACTCACAAGTTGAGTACCTTCTGGGGCTTCCCTCCTCGAGTAAACTTTTCAGGATGAAGTGCCATGTTTATTATAGTATCTATATATTGCTTAACTATTTAACATGTAAAACTGTGCTGACATGTTTATTAAGACCTTATCTCTTATTTAACATATGTTACTGGCACTGTTTTTCAGTTTAGTGCCCCCTTTCCCATAAGCCCATGGTTTTCATCACATATGGCTTTGCACAGTGTGATGGCTTTTAGGAAGGCGGTTTGTTGCATGACAGCAGAACTGGCTGCACTCAGATAATTTTCAAAAATGTTTGTTGTTGTTAATCCTCACCAGAGGATAGTTTTTCCACTGAATTTTTTTTTTGAGAAAGTGGAAGGAAGGGAAGGAGGGGAGGGAAAGAGAGAGAGAAAAAAACATTTATGTGAGAAAGATACATTGATAGGTTGCTTCCCACAGGCACCTGACCAGGGCCAGGGATAGAACCTGCAATCCAGGTATATGCCCTTGAACTTGTGACCCTTTGGTGGGTGGGCCAATGCTGTAACTACTGAGAAACACCAGCCAAGGTTCATTTTTCAAATTTAACATTCAGTTCCAAGGAGGAGCACCTTCTTCCTTGTACTTGGAAATTCAGCACTTCAGAAAGGCTGCCTGTCCTTTGGTTTCCTACCCCAACCAAGGATGCTTGCAGCTTCATTTAAGGCAGGACTGATATGGGCCCAAGAAACTTAATATAGTCTGAAGGCTCTTTGAGGGCTGCTGCCAGTTTCTCCTCTGAGACTCTTGTGGTAACGGAACAACTGGTTTCTTAGAAGATTCTGGCATCCCCAGGAGGCCCTGAAGTCAAGTAGTTGCTCAGCCCAGAAGCCAATCAGTTCTAGGAGTCACCACTTAGAGAAGACAACAAAAGACTTTACAGGCCTGGTCTGATCATCACAGCTAATCTGGGTCTGTCCTACTTACTAAAATGCTGAAGAAGAGATCTGCTTATGACAGCTGGTAATCTTCTAAATATAATTAAGAGAGAAAAGAAAGGAGAAGAGGAGAGCTAAGTACCTTGCAAAGTCTACTACAAAAATCAAACTCATACCCCAAGAGGAGTCATTACAACAAATATGAGGCCATCGTTATTATTACTAATAATAGAACACCTCTGAAATATTATCCACAAATCATTAAACTACACTCATAGGCTGGGAAAAAATAATAGAAATTATTAGAATATATGCTTTCTACTGATAACTACTGTGAAATATGCCAAAAACTGAAAAGTGGTTCAAAGTATCATTGGAAAATGCAAGAAACAAAGAACATACACATTTAAAACTGCCGACATTTTTAAAAAATATAAACCAATAATGACTGAGAATGATCCAGAAATATAAATGCAGTACACAGTATTTTCATGACAAATCTCCATAACCAACTATGAACTAGATCTGGATTGCTGTCTGTGTTTCTATCTCCCATTTTCTATATTATCTGAGCAGCCACACAGGGCCCATTCTTCCTCTACGAGGCCTCTTTTGGCCATCAAGACAGGTCTTTGTCACTGCCCTGATCAGCTCAAACGGCCACCATCTCCTGCCAAGTATGATGCAATGTATTGTCAAACTCAAATCCTTATTTCAGATACCTCCTCTCTCTAGTCACTTCCCTACTCATACTGCTAACAGATTTATCTTCCCAAAGCTCACATTTGAAGCTCACTCTCCCCCACAATCACACAGTGGCTACCCATTCCCTATAGACTCCTTCAGATGGCTCTTAATGCAAACATCATCCCCACTGCTCCCCACTGATTTGGCATAAACAATTTTTTCCGGCTTCATCTCTCATACTAGCCATGTACACATCCCTCAAGTGAGCCCAACCACTTGCCATTCCCAGAAGAAATGCACTATCGGGCTCCTTTTCCAAGGCCGATGCTCATATCATTTGCTCAGCTTTGAATGTCAATCCTATTGTCTCATTGACTTCCCTAATCTTGACTAGCAGCTTTTTTGATTTTTATTAAATTTATTGGGGTGACATTAATAAGATTATGTAGGTTTCAAGTATACATTTCTATGATACATGATCTTCATATTGCATTGTGTGCCTACCACCCAAAGTCAAATCATCTTCTATCACCGTATACTTGACCTCCTTTACCCTTTACTACCCCTTCCATTCCCTCTGGTAACCATCACACTGCTGTCTGTGTCTATGAGTTTTTGTTTGTTTGTCTTGTTTGTTCATTCATTTGTTGCTTTCAGATTTATATCCCACATATGAGTGAAATCATATGATTCTTAACTTTTTCTGTCTTATTTCACTTAGCATAATATTGTCAAGGTCCATCCATGTTGTTGCAAATGGCAGTATTTCATCTTTCTTATGACTGAGTAGTATTCCATTATATATGTACCACATCTTCTCTATCCAGTTATCTATTGAAGGTTACTTTGGTTATTTCCATGTCTTGGCCACCATGAATAATGCTGCAATGGACATAGGGGTGCATATGTCTTTGCGAATAAATGTTTTCAAATTTCTCAGGTAGATACTCAGAAGAGGGGTATCTGGGTCTTATGGTAACTCTATTCTTAATCTTTTGAGGAACCTCCATACTGTTTTCCATAGTGGTTATACCAGTTTACATTCCCACCAGCAGTGAAGGAGGGTTCCTTTTTCCCCACAACCTCTCCAACACTTGTTAGTACTTGTCTTGTGAATAACAGCCATTCTAACAGGTGTGTGATGGTCTCATTGTAGTTTTGATTTAACTAGCAGCTTTTTTTATATTGACTTAGCACTTATTCTTGATATTATAATTCTCTTTACTTATACTTCCCTAGCTGGATTCTGAGCTTCTTAAAGATTTTAGCACCAGCCCTAACCGGTTTGGCTCAGTGGATAGAGCATTGGCCTGCAGACTCAAGGGTCCCAGGTTCGATTCCGGTCAAGGGCATGTACCTTGGTTGTGGGCACATCCCCAGTGGGGAGTGTGCAGGAGGCAGCTGATCGATGTTTCTCTCTTATCGATGTTTCTAACGCTCTATCCCTTTCCCTTCCTCTCTGTAAAAAATCAATAAAATATATTTTTAAAAAAGATTTTAGCACCTGGCACACTCTCTCGCATATAATGAACACTCTATTAATGTTCACTAAAATGTTACTGAGTTGAACTTCTAATTAGAGAAAGGATGAGAAGTTAAGTACATTTACTTTATATGTATAATTTTGCCTCCTTTAAAAAAAAATCCCCTAACGATACAAAATCTGAATATTGCATATATTGAGTAACCTTCTACACATAAGTTGAAGAAACTCATTTGTTTTCAACATGCAAAAATGTTGAAATATAATGACTATTATTTTGATGGGTCAGTCTGAAGAATTTCCTGGAACTCTGCACTCTTATTTATGATAACAAATAACAGAAATTTGGACTTAAGTCTAGACTCTTCATCTGCTACTCACAGCAAATGTCCGCAAAAGACTCTAGTTGGATTTTTTTAAGTCAGCTATTATTAATAACTGTTCACCTTTCTTTGGTATTCTATGTGTGTGTGTTGTCCCTGGAGAGAATTTAAGTCAGAATCCGTGACTAATGTGCATAGTTATGCCCCCCAGACTATTGCTACAAAACATGTAACATCCAGCTAGCCATCAACTCTTTGTTGGAACACTGCTTCTTGCTTAAGTTACTTGACTGCATGAAAGAGCCCTACTTAATGATTACAATTCTGCTCTGCCAGAGGCTAGCTTGAGAAAGGGTTCTTTCTTCACTAGATATATTTATTTTTCAGGTAATAAAAGAAAAAAGAATGAATTTAGATTTGGGATCCTACACTATAAATGTAGTTTTGCTCTAAACCCGTGGTCAGCGAACTGCGGCTCGCGAGCCACATGCGGCTCTTTGGCCCCTTGAGTGTGGTTCTTCCTAAGCCTTAGGAGTACCCTAATTAAGTTAATAACAATGTACCTACCTATATAGTTTAAGTTTAAGTTCTGGCTCTCAAAAGAAATTTCAATCATTGTACTGTTGATATTTGGCTCTGTTGACTAGTGAATTTGCCGACCACTGCTCTAGACAATTACATAGGTCTCCTCTGTGTTCAGTTGGTATTTTCAGGCCTAACTTCCAGCCTATCTGGGAGTTGCCTGAACCCAAAGTCACAACCAGAGGTGGATATTACACGGAGGCATGTTGTTTTCCTCTAAACAGCTTTGGAAGAGTTTGTATTGTTTTTCGATGCTCTTACATGTGTTCACCTTTCCTCCACAATCTGACTGCAAATTCCCTGAGGCCAAGGTCTATGTTTTATATTTTATTTGTATCCCTCACATGGCTGAGGGAGTCACCAATGTTGAAATACCTAGCACATTACTCAATAAATACTACCAATTAATTAATTTTGCCATAAAAAGGTAAGTGATATAACATGTGTTTTTCAGAGATTTCTAGCTCATAACTAGAAATAACCACACAATTACATGACCTAGGAGCTTCTAAAATGAGAAACAATTCTCTGAGGAGAATAAAATCAGAGATGGGGGTAATAGGGCAGTGGAGGAAGGGAGACAGCAGTCACTTCGGAGAAATTAGATGATATGGTAGGTTGTCTTGGCCCAAACCAGGGCCTTTCTTATCAAGACTCTATATTTTCAGAGAACAGCTCCATTAAATATTGATGATAGGACTGTGAAAGGCCTAGAATTAAATTCCAATCCTGTTTCAATTTTATGTGCTATGCAACATAAAGACCAAGGAAGAACATCTGGACCAGTGGGCCACAATGCACATGTTCACAGCTGGAAGAGATCATAGATGACCCAAGTTAAATTAGCTTCAGGGTGGCCACCTGCAGAGCATTTTCATTTCTCTAAAATTCTTTTCCCTGCCCATTTTGACCTGTCCCATGACTCTCTGCTTAAACTGGATTCTTTTTTCAAGTCTATTTCCATAGTCTCTTTTGTCTCATACTCTCAAGTTGGTTTTCATTGTGATGGTGGTATATGTACACACACATGGAATGAGGAACTTGCAATCATTTGCTCAGTTGATAGCTGGTTGAGTTATCTCTCTTTGGTATATTCCCAAGTACAATTAGAAAGGACAGGAAATGACTCCAGGGCTAAAAGTTTTATTCTGATTTGGATAAGTGGCTTGAGTCAACCCAGATGGTGATACTTCATGTGACAGTATTTGAGTTAAAAGAAAAGTCTTTGGAAAAATAATAGTAATGACAATAGCTTACATTTTTACTGAGCCTTTACCAGATGCCAGATACTTTTCTAAGATCTTTTGCATCTATTAATTCATCTCATGGACTGTTAGAGCTACAAATTGGGTTTTTAAAAATCCCTAATATTTCTCTGGCAACTAATAAAACAGACTAAGGAAAGTAGAACTTAAAACTTGAACTATCATCCCATAGCACACATATTTCTGAAGAAATATACTCTACACACATATGTTACATGTATATAGTCACTTATACTTTAACTTTGAACTCTTGGATATATTTTGAGTTTAACTTTTAAAACAATTATAAAGGGGATAAGATGACATATGTGCTAGATTGTTATATAAAAGCCATATTCTTAAATAATGTAAAAAGGAATTAATTTGGTCATAGAGATACTATTGAATATAAAAAAGTATACATGAGTGGTTTCAGATGTTGTAAAGTTGGAGTGCCAGCATGGACCTCATGCTATTACAACCCAGGCTGAAAGATGAATTAATAATTTACTTTTCCTAACTTTTCTTCTATGTTGATAGCTTAGCCTTAAATATAAAGTGGTACTATATCATGAAACTAAAATTCATTCCAAATTTTAATATACTCTTGCATTTCAGTCAACTATTTATTATGTTTAAACATATTAAAATCTGAAGTGAACATTTGTCATTTTACTTTCAATACTTTAAAGATTTATATATCGACTTTAGCTGCACTTTATGAAAAAAAAGGAGATGCAATTGAAGATCAAAAGTTTTCATTCCATAAAGTCCCAATCACCACACATCTACAAACTTTCATTGAATCTCTTTGAATAGCCACAGAAGAAAAAAAAAGAACTTCAGAGTTAGGCGATGTAGCCATGATTATGGCAAGTTAGGGAGCAACTGGCAGGACGGAATAATAAAGGATGCAGGAATAATAATTTTGGATAGGAACTGGCTGCCCTAACTGGCTGCCTCGTCTATCTGGGAAACATTTTCAAGACCCACTCAAACTTCTCTACCCTCCTCTGACAATGCCCTTGCTCTGAGGAATTAACCCTTATCCCCGCATTCTTTGTACATACTTCCACACTGGTACATTCTGCACTGTTTTATAATTAGTTGTTTCTATGTATGCCTTTTCCTCAAAACCATGAACAACTTAAGAAATATTTTGTTTTCTTCATATTCACTGTTCATATGTCTATACTAATCAAAATGGTACATCAGCCCTAACCGGTTTGGCTCAGTGGATAGAGCGTTGGCCTGCGGACTCAAGGGTCCCAAGTTCGATTCCGGTCAAGGGCATGTACCTTGGTTGCGGGCACATCCCCAGTAGGGAGTGTGCAGGAGGCAGGTGATCGATGTTTCTCTCTCATTGATGTTTCTAACTCTCTATCCCTCTTCCTTCCTCTCTGTAAAAAATCAATAAAATATATATTTTTAAAAAATGGTACATCATCTTCAAGGCTTACTAAGTATTTATTGGACAAATGGATGAATAAATAAATTAGCAAATGAGTGCAAAGAGGTATCTAGGCTAGTAAGGGAGAGAAAACCTGGAACACAGAGATGAGAGAATCACATTCTAATAGCCACAACAATTCAAATTTTCTAAACCTCATGGTCTCTACAGGCATAAATTCTTTTCCCCTCCACTTTTCCAATTCTATCTTTCTATCTACCTACCTACCTACCTACCTACCATCTCTCTATCTTATTTGAGGTATAATTCACATATCATAAATTCATCTATTTGGAGAACAGCACATGCAGTTCTTAATAATAATTAGGGAACAGTACTAATACCTTCATTTGAATAGAGTTGTACATAAAAGCATTTTCACATTGGATCTTTCCAACATTTCTTGAGTTATATACCATAGATTTTACCATCACTATTGTACATATCAAATACCTGAGTTTTAGAAAGGTTAAATTACTCACAATTACATAATGCTTCTGGGAAATGGTGAGTTAGACTAAGTTAAACAGGCCCCCTACAGTGGGGGCTTCACTTTAAAATGCTACACACATTCTGATGTGCAACGTATGTTGTACATCTCCACAGAAGGCTATCCATGTAGCTTTTTCTACACTGACAGGATCGAAGGGCATTTTTTAAGGACCGTCTTTGAAGATTATTTTGAAGGAACATAGTTTGGGAAACACTGGACTTAATCATTCAGGGCTCATTTAGAAGTGTTTGTCATACTACATGACTCTGTGTATGTAATAGTGAGCAAAGGAGACACAGTCCTTGTCCTCCGCAGGGTACAGATTGTAGCTTAGGGCATTCTTGGGAATGGACACAGGAGGACACTGTCCATATGCATACACCAACCAAAGTGGTGCCTACTCTGCCTCATGTTTTTATTTTCCTTTTGCCAGTGAACATGCCCCAATAAAAGCTCACTTTGGGACAAATAATAAGAATATTTTTCTTTATATAGTTGTAGTTGTTAACAGGAAAACATCCAACAGTATCTCTTGGGTTAATGTAATTGGTCAAATGCTCTAAAAGTCGTATCAGATTCAGAAGAACAATTTCATTTCAATCAATAGGTTTAAACACTAGGGATGCTCCTTACCCAGATTTGTAAGAAAAATAAAATACCTTAGGGGGTTGGAAGAACAATTAGGTAACAAACATTTCTTAAACATCTATCTGTGTCAGGTACGAGGATGAAAATGAATGAGGCCAAAATCTCTCCCCTCAAGTTGCCAGAGTCTACAGAACAGAGAAGTATTACAAACATTATAACTGGATACAATGAATGCCATAATAAAAGAATGGGGTGAGTGGTACTGGAGCACCAAAAAAGGAGGCACCCGCATCTGCTGGAGCAGTGGTCACCAACCGGTGGTCCGTGGACCACTGGTGGTCTGTGAGGTCCGAAAGGTTGGCGACCACTGAGCTGGAGGTCCAGGAGGGAGGGTAAAGTGGCAGAGAAATGTAATGCTTAAATAGAGTCTTGAACTAGGAGTAGTGGTTAAGTGTCTGAAGTCTCTTCCAGCATTCTAATCTCTTCTATCACTTCACTCTCTTAAAATGAAGTTCTAGAATCTAATAAAAAATATTGTTTCTGATGACCATCATTGGGGAATGAAAAGGGATTCTGAGCCTGTATGCCAATGCTGTATTCAATGCTGGGGGTGTCTGAGGAGTAGGTCAGAGACTGACACAGAAAGGGAAGAAGAGATTACAAAGTGACAGGTAGGCTGCTGCCCGGCCACAGAGGCTCAGTAGTTGAGTGTCGACCTATGAATCAGGAGGTCACAGTTTGATTCTCTGGTAGGGCACATGCCCAGGTTGCAGGCTCAATCCCTGGTGTGGGGCGTGCAGGAGGCAGCTGATCAATGATTCTCTCATCATGATGTTTCTAGCTCTCCCTCCCACTCCCTCCCTCTCTGAAATCAATAAAAATATGTTTAAAAAAAAAAAGGAAAGGTAAGCTGCCACTTTCTTTCCTCTGTATTTAAAGTATAGCTCTCTGATTTTCCATTTCCACATATTTCCATCAGAGACAGGTTATAAATTCATGTATTTAATTATGATGCCTATGTAAAAGGCATTTGAATCTTTATCTTCAGTCCCGACTTCTCTCCTGAATTCCTTATGGATGAGTCCAACTCTGTAGATACTTCTATCTGGAAATCTTATCATCACCTCTTCCTGCTTACCTCAAACTAGCAATAGATCATCTCACAAGTATTCCTGATTCAAACCTTTCTTTCAATACAAAGATTCGAATCAGGAATCCATTTTATAAACTGCAACAGAGCTAATGCTTTTAAAACAGAGGTCGTAGTATGCCTTCCATTATGTGACAGCTTCCAGACTTCTTCTAGGCTGATGTCCAACAATTCCCCTGTCCCCATCAAGGACAGGATCCTGGCCTCATGGATAGGATTATAGGCAGAAGTCTACCTCTGGGATTGACTGCCATGACCTTGGGCAAATAACTAGGCCTGGAAGAACGGAATAAGAAAACCCATACCAATGCTTAGCACAGATCCAGCACTCAGCCCCCTTCAGGAAGGAAGGCTTAGTTACTGCTTTGTGCGTTCCTGCCCTTTGCTCTTCACATATACTGCTTCTCCAATGTGAGTTCAAGTCTCATCTTGCTTATGACACTTTCCTGAGCACTCCAGCCCTGAGTGACCACTGCTTTCTCTAAGCTCCTAGGACCTTTAATACCAGCTCCTCTACACAATCCTAGAGCCACCTCTCTGAAAGCTGAAAGTCACTACAAGAGTTTATTTTGTCATTACCTGCTGGTGAAAGAGTCACCTCTTTTCACTGATAAATCAAGGTTGTCTCATATGCAATCCTGATTGTTCAGTAATTTTCTATGTGTGTGTGTGTGTGTGTGTGTGTGTGTGTAGGGATAAAAAAAGTAGGTTTATAGTTGTAATATGAATAAATAATACAGTAATAAATAAATAATAATACAAGAATAAACTCTCATACTCACAACTGTAAACCTACTTTTGCCCCTCCCTGTATGTATGTGTGTATATATATTCTGTATATGCATATTCTCTTTCCAACTGCTTTGTAAGCTCTTTTTTTTAATGAGTTCTCATCATTGACCTGAAAGCTCTTGAAGAACAAGTACTTTTCTGATTTTTCTCCACAGCACCTAAAACATAGTATGTACTTCATGAATATTTAGCTAACTTCAAGTATCTTCAGATTGAAGTTAAATTATTGATTAAAATCTCCAAATCTGGAGAAATGGATACATCAATTTTCTCATGGCTGAAAGAAACCAAAGGTCAACCCAAAAGAAATTCAATTACCTTGTATTTCATTTTCACATCTCTTGGTTAGTAAGCAAAACCACTCTCACTTTTTGCTTAACTATCCTCTCGGGCCTTCTATTGAAATAGTGGTTAAGAATAGTTGGCTCTGGAGGTGTGGCTGTCCTCACAGGTTTTCATGGGAATGTGTTAGTTTGTGAACCCTAAGGTATTCTTGGCTCCAGATCTGTGCCTGTATTCTCTCAGCCTAATGATACAGGGTGAGGGGAAGGGGAGCCAATAAAATTGAATCGTGGAGCTTGAGCCTAAGGATAAGGGCTGTGATGGGAAAGAGAAGGCAAAGAAAAAAGAGTGCGCATCAAACCCTTTGATCAAACACCATTATCAGAAAAAAAGTAATAAGCAAGTGTCCTAAGTATATGTATTTTATTTATAAATTATATATACACACTGTGTTTAACCATATGTTAAACAGTATTACGTCTGAAATGTCTTTCACTTTTTCAGATAAAAACCAAGCAAAGACGTTTATGCTGCATTTTGGAGGTCACTGCGGGGGTGGAGTCTAGAATCTATAGCCAGAGGCTGGTCCAGGGAAAAAGCTGTGGCAGGTGAATGTGCTGACATAACTGCAGCCAAACCTAAAAGTAATATACCATCTGTACAGTTAATAAAGCCTGCAGATAGAAAATCCAAGACCATATTTACATTTCATGTAAAAAAATAATTTATTTTTGAGAGATGATATTCAGAGAAGTGGCTTCCAATCCTGACACTCTTAACTTTCTTTGGAGCAATATTTTTGTTTCATTTTTTGTTTTTTATGGAGGGAGGGAGAGCGTGGGGAACGGAATTCAGAGGGGAAAGAAGAGGTTAAAATATAAGTATAGGTATGAAAGTCAAGAAAACTATCTTTCCCCCAATGGGAAAACAACTTTTATTTGAAAAAATACTTATCTATATATAAATGAGATTAACAAATAATATTTCCATACTACCTTAAAGCAAGAAATTTAGAGTTGTCAGAAACAATATCCTGAAATCATGTCACTGGGTCTCAAACCCACGGTGACGGCAGTTCCCTAGGTGGTATGCAAGGTTTGAGAATGGGGACCATGCACAGCGCTTTTCTACATCTAGGAAAATACCTCCTCCCAGATGTGTTATCTTTTGTTTTTACTTTGTTGGTTTAAGCTGCTTTTGTTTATTAAGATATTTGTTCTTACATATTATTTTTAAACAGAGGCCATATCTGACTCATTACCCTCTCCTTACCACATTCACAGTTCGTTTCCTCTAGTTGGAAATGGTTTTCCCACAGGATGTTTGCACTCTGAGGTGAACATATAATAAAGTAATCAAACCTGACAAGGGCAATATTTTTCAGGTGGAACGCAGAATGGAACGCATGCCAGAGAGCCCGAGAATATGCACTTGTTCTTCTATGCGGCACAAAGCATGTGTCAGCAGGTTCCGTTTAGTGGGGATTCCAAAGTGCCCTGGAAAAAACATTATCAGTCTCTCCTAGGTTATAGCTACCATTTCTCAGCCTTGTTCCTTTTAACTTGCAGATGCCACCTACATTACATTGTAAAATATTATTCATCTGAATGCCAATTATTCACATCCATGAAAATTCTGATAGGGATGGACTGACATTTATCTTTTTTTTAACAGAACTAGCTTTATGGAGTTATATTCACATACCATACAGTTCACCCACTTAAAGTGTTAAATTCAATGGTTTTTATAATATTCAGAGCGGTGCAACCATCACTATCATCCGTTTGAGGATGTTTTCATCACCCCAGAAAGAAACCAAACACCCATTAAAATCCTCCAGCTGCTGTACTGCCCAGCCCCTTGCAACCACTAATCTACTTTCTGCCTCTGTAGATTTGTCTGTTATGACATTTCGTATGAATAGAATCATTTTGTGTTTGGTCTCTTTCATTTAACATACTTTCAAGGTTCACCCATGTTGAAGCATGCACCAGTACTTTTTTTTATAGCTGAATAATATTCCTTTTTATGACTACACTCTATTTTATTTCTCTATTTCATCCATTAATAACATGTAGGTTGTTTCCACTTTTTGGCTATTATGCTGCTATGGACATTTCATGTGCAAGTTTTATGTGGACACATTTTCATTCATACCTATTGCTGGGTCATGTGAAAATTCTATGTTCAACCTTTTGAGGAACTGTCAGAATGTTCTGACACGTTTTTATCTATGTACACAAGTTTTGTGAATAAGTTCAAATGCCAAATGCAAAAAATATAATATTCACTTCTTTTCTAAAAACTTCCAAACCTTTCAAAATTTTAGCACTATTTGCAGAAACTATTTGTTAATTGCAAATTATTGTCTTTTAAAAATATACATATATATTTTTTAAATTGATTTCAGAGGGAGGAAGGGAGAAGAAGGGATAGAAACATTAATGATGAGAATCATTGCTGGGCTGCCTGCTGCACGCCCCCTACTGGTGATCCAGCCCACAATCCAGGCATGTGCCTTGACCAGGAATCAAACTGTGACCTCATGGTTCATGGGTCGAGGCTAAACCACTGAGACCAGGTAGGCTGCAAATTATTGTCTTATTAGAGCAAGTCCAGTTGATCGTAATGCACATTGTAACATTGTTAGCCATTCATTTGTATTACTGCACACTCCTAAAAACAATAAAAAAGGCACTTATTGCATTCACATATTCTATTTGACCTTTCCCTAATCATCCTGCGTTATTTTACCCATTTATCTTCAGACTATAAGGCTCCCAGTGACATTGGTTCCCAAAACCATACAGGTTTCAAGTGTACAACTCAATAAAACATCTTCTGCACACTACATTGTGTGCCCATTACCCCAAGCAAAGTTTCTTTCTGCTCCCATTTTGCCCACCTTTGCCCCCCTCAGCGGACCCTCCACACCTCTTTCCCTCTGGCTATCTCTATACTACTGTCTGCATCTATTTGTTATATATATATTTTTTTCTTAATCCCTTGACCTCTTTCATCCAGCCCCCAAAGCCTCCTCCCCTCTGACAGCTGTCAGTCTTTGACAGGTTACCATCATTGTTATTCTTGACTATTTGTATTGGCTTATCTTCCCATGGTCAAGATGCTGATTATTTATGGGTTCCTCTGGCTCATGTGATTGAAGGGAATGACTTTCTCCTGGGGAGTACATGGCCTTTAAGTCAGAAGTCACATATTGACGCCCTCCCTATGACAAACTGTTCACATTGTGCAGATGACACACCCATTCGGATGTCCTCCTTGGCACAGAGCCTTTGTTAAGCAACAAAAAGGGTATCTTTAAGTAAATCCTCTTTTTCTACACATAATTCAGGGTCCATCATGGTTGTACTATCTCAGAGACACTTGTATCTGTGGCACCTTCCTACATGGGGTGAGACCTTGCTCCTCTGAGCAGGATCTGACTTGTCAGAAGGCAATCACATATCCCTGCCCCTTCCCCACCGCCCCCGCCCCATCCCATCCCCCAGGGCAGCATGAACCTTCTCCATTTCTCACAGAGGTAGAGCCAAGCAACCACTTCTGGAAATTCACCCACAGCTCTTGCCTGGCGTCCTGAATGAAGGCCACCCAGTCTGGCTTCTCTAATAGAATCTGATGACTTCGCCAGACCAAGTGAAACAGATCCACCCAGCATAGAGGCACTCCAGGAAAAACAGCAGAGCGTGACCCCCGCCTGCTGAAAGTCTGGTATCCTGCTCTTCATAAGCCACTGTCAGAATTGGGGGTGGGGGGTGGGGGTGGGGGGAATCATCCCAGTTTCTCCTTTCGTGAAATTCACCCCTCCACATACACTTAACATTACGAAGAAGCAGCTTCTAGTGCTTGCATCTTTTACAAATACGTAGTAAACATACAGGTAAAACTGTAAATGCAGGCACTGTCCTCTCTGATTTTTACTAAGTATAAGGCTACAGATCACTTTTTTCCCTCTAGCAAAACATAACTATAATGTATAGTCATACAAGGAGGAAAAACTCCAACCTTCATTATTGATAATTATCAAGTTTTTTTAAGGACTCTTTTCAAAAATAGCCAGTAGTTAAGATAAAATGTAATTTTGTGGTGGGGGGGGGGGGCGGTCAGGGAGAATCTGATTTTTAGAAATAATGTGTGCATAAAAATATGTATCTGAAAAGCTCAATGTGAAATGCAGCACTGCTGTGACTGAAAACAATCACTGATAAAAACAAAACAAAATAAAACAAAACAAAAAAATTTAAAAAAAAACAAAACAAAACAAAAAGCACAGTAACTCTGCCGCTTCCAAATACCCAAGTGGCGGCCACAGAGTTTGTCTTTCGCTGGAGCCTGTCTGCATCTCTTTCTTTTAACCACTTTATCGTCACCACGGCATAAAAACAATGGAGTTTCCAAAATGCACTGAGGAGTTTGGGGTTGTCTAGATAAAACACCACTGGCTTTGGCAGATGAATGCTCACAAAGGGCCTGATCCTGTAATCTTTGTGTTGGCAGAACACTGCGGTAGTAGAGCTCGGTCTGGCAAACCTTGTGTAAAAATAGGACCCTTGACTTAAGATGCAGAGTAAACAGACTGACTTCCTAAAAACCTCAATGGGTATGTGGTGAATGAATGCTTACGTGCAGACTCTGCTATGTCAAACTAAATGAACTTGAAATATAATTTGTCTCTTCGCTCTATGTTTTTTCATAATATATGGGCAGCCCAACAACACCCCCCCACCACCCCAAACTTCACAATTTCACAATTATGATCCAAATTCCTGTGGAATCCAAATGGGAGATAATATTCAACTAATGGTGAACTTTTAATAAACTGAGATGTCTGTGAGGCCAATTAGGTTGTTAATGGGCAAAAATAAGCATAAATTACAACAATTAAATAAATAAAAATAATCAAAAGAAATTTGTGGGGAAAATCTTTTTTAACAAATTCTGTTTCCAGATTACACAATTACAAACCCCCTTTTTTAATGCGCTTAAAAGATTTTTTAAATACGTAATTGAAATTTAGGCATGCTGTACCTAAATCTAGTAAAAATAAAGCAATGCTTCTTGTTACATTGTACAGAGGAATAAATTCTATAGTTTTTTTAAAGCTATTTTTATTGAAGGAATATTTTATACTCAGTGTATTTACAAACAAAAAGAATTAGTGTTACCTTACTTAGAAAAAGAGTCTTTGCAGGGGTGATTAAGTTAAGGATTTTGAGATGAGATTATCCTGAACTGTCTGGATGGGCACTAAATAC
>NW_005872171.1:82666-94706 GCF_000147115.1 Myotis lucifugus
AGTCTCTTCAAGGCAATCTAGGCTTTCTCTAGCATGCACCTTCAAAATCTTCCAACCTCTACCCATTACCCAATTCCAAAGCCACTTTCATATTTTTAGGTATTTGCTGCCACACACCACACTTTGGGATACCAAAATCTGTATTCGTTACCCAGGGCTGCTGCTGTAACAAAGTACCAAAACCTGAGTGACTTAAGAAACACAAACTTATTCTCTCACAGTTCTGGATGCCAGAAGTCCACCATCAAAGTGTCTGCAAGGCTGGCTCCTTCTGCGGGCTGTGATGGAGACTCCCCTCCATGCGTTCCCTGGCTTCTGTGGTTTTCTGGCCATCTTTGACATTCCCTGGCTTCTGCTAATCACCCCAATCTCTGCCTTCATCTTCACAGGACGTTCTCTGTGTGTCTTCTGTATCCAAATTTCCCCTCATTATAAGGACAACATTCATATTGGATTAGGGCCCACCCTAAGAACCTCATCTTAACTTGATCATCTCCAAAGATCCTATTTCCAAATAAGGTCATATCCACGGGTACTGGGAGTTAGGAATTCAACATCTTTTGGGTGGACACAATTCAACTCAGAACAAGTACCTCAAATTCAACATGTATATAACATAATCCCTCCCCCCAAAAAATAAAAGTGAGCTGGTGACACCACCACCAATGATCCAGTAAAAAGTTTTGGTTATCTTTGACACTTCACTTTCCTCTGAAATGCATCAACACTCAACCCTGTTTATTTTACCTCCTTAGTATTTATTGATTTTATCAGCATCTCTCCATCCCTCCAGCTAATACCTTTAGGTTAAGAGTTTAGGCCCTTACCATATGGGCTGTTGCAATAGACTCTTCACTGGTCTCTCACCATCCAGTCTTGCCCTTCTCATATATGTGCTCCTGTCTCCTGAGCTCCTGAACTACATGCACTGCTTCTCATTCATCTTGGAATCCCACTGACCTCACACAGAGCCCATCATATAGAAGACACTCAGTAAATGCTAATCATTGAACTCATTCAGGAAATTGCATTATATACACAACAGCAAAACAATATTATTTGAGGTCTTCCATGGATTTAGAGATAAATGCCCTATTGAGACAAATGTTACAAGAGTATTTCTGAGAATGGAATTGTATCAACAAAGTTTTCATTTTGGTAGAAGGTACATCTTAAATAGTACTGAAGATAAAGTTTTATACACCATTAGTTTAAAATATAGTTATATTATAGAAGAGAGATATCACCTTGACCTTAGCAACACACAGTGTCTTACTCTCCCTGGAGCATCTGTAATATTTGTCTATATATCTCATTAGGCACTTCATTATATACTGCCTTATGCTATTCTCAATTTTTATTTTAAGATTATGTGTTCTCTCACTTAAGTTGAGAAAAAGAATAATGTTGCATATCTTTGATTGCCCCCACTATGCGTAATCTAGTGTTAAAAATAGGTATCATTGAGTGAACAAATGTCACTGGCATCAACACTCACAGAGACTGTTAGAAAAAAACCTTGAATTGTACACTATTGCTTCCAGTATATATGATTCAATTTAGGAGCTTGGGTAAATCAGACATACTTGGTTTTAAATTTCTCCCATCTACTAGCCTGTAACATTGGGCAATTTATGCAACCTCTTGAAACCTCAGCTTCCCCTTAATTAAATCTGATCCCTCCCTTTAGTTCCTCCTTTAAAGAATTATAGTAAGGATTAGTTGAGATAGGCAGGTAAAGTACAGCACAGTACCTGGCATATGTAAATGCTCACTAAACACTTTTAGTTATCATCAGCATCATTACCATCTTTTATTCCTTTAAAGCTTTGGTTATTGCTTCTCTTCAACATGTTCCTCCTCCTCCTCACAACCACCACCATCAAAGAAAATTTCTTAAAAATCTTAAGAAATATTTTGCTTCCAGGTGTTGGCTCTGGCAGAATTTTGTGTGAGTGCTGAAGACAAAACCAAAAATGTTCCCAATCCAAGCCAGGACCCAAAGATTGGATCTCTACGACTGACTTGCAGATTTGCTAGTTTTTAAAAATTACTGTGTTCTACTAATATCTGGTTTGTTTTGTTTTTGCCTTGGGTTTCTCTACTGAACTTTACATCTGTTCCTCCTGCCGCATGAGCCCCTAAGGGAGAATGGGGCTGCTGCAGAGGGAGGTAAGGATGATGACTTTATCCCACTAAACAGTGCCATGCAGGGACGCAATGTTAGAAGTCCTAACCCATGGGAATTTGAAGTGAATATTCTACAAGTTGAAAGAATGTAAGCAAAAGACATCATCCCGAAAACCAGCAGGAAAGCAGAGTTCTTTTGTATTATACTCTGCCAAATCCATCTTCTGATACTCAGAACTTTTGAACAACAAAGAGAGGTTTCTGGGGTTTGGTGGTTTATTTTTCTTCTCCCCCACCTCCAACCAGTCCAACTTCCCTTACTAAGAAGGGGCAGTGAATGTAGCAAGCAAGAATTCTGAATTACTGTCATATGATCAATGTCACTTGATCTAGAGATCAGCAAAGACAGGAATGTGCTAGGAGACACAAAAACACAATCCACTCCTGGCCAGGTTGGGGAACTCTAGAATTTGGGAAATAATCAAGAAAGGAAAAAGGAGGGGGAAAGAAGAAGAAGAAAGAGGGAGGAAGAAGAGGGAAATGAGGAAGATCGGTAAGAAGGAGGAGGAGGAAAATTATCAGGCCCTGTCCCGCCTTCCTCTGCTCACTGGCACACATAAAGAGCACAGAGCTGTGTACTGGTAGTGAGGAAATGGGTATGTATTAGCAGCGTCAGTGCTGAACTCTGCAGAATAGAATGCTTACTTCTTCCTCATCTTCTCAAACTGTAAATAATCTCCAGGGTTCAGTCCTTAGCCCTCATCTTCTCTAGCTACTAGTACATTCTGTTCTAATATAATTGCACCTCATCACTTGGCTTTACACTGAGGCTCCCAATTTTTATCTGCGGTCACAACCTCCCCAATGAGCTCCAGACGCATGCAATGTAGAATAAGTATCTAAAAATTGGCATGTTTAATACAATATTCAAAATATGCTCCCCTTGTAGACTTTCCAGTGTCAATAAATGTACCACTGTTCACCAAGATGCTTAGACCAAAGACTTAAACATCCTTCACCCCACTCTTTTCCTTCCACCCATATCAGCAGGCTCAGTCAGCCTATAACATACACCCCAATTCCTATGGCTTCTCATCATCTCCAGGACTACCATTCTAGTCAAAGACACCATCACCTCCCACCTAGTCCACTGACACAGGCTCCTATAGTTCTCCATTTCCACACTTGCCTCCCCAACCTCCATACCCCATAATCACTTTCCCAAAGAGGAGTCATTATGAGATAGTCAGAAGATGTCACTTCTCTACTTGAACCCCACAAAGGCTTTCCATATACTCCACAGTCCTCCCCATGGCCCACAGGTCTGAATGTGTTCTAGCCAATCCTCAGCCAAGTTTTTTTTTTTTTTTCATTGACTTTTAAAGAGAGTAGAAGGGAGGGAGGAGGGGTAGAAGGGAGGGAGGAGGGGGGAAACATCCATTGGTTGCCTCCTGTATGTGCCCCAAGCAGGCTGGGGATGGAACCTGCAACCAAGGCACATGCCCTTGACCAGCAATGGAACCCATGACTCTTTGGTCCACAGACCTACGCTCCAAACTGGCCAGGGCTAGCCCCTCCCATTCTTGATCACATCTCCTCCATTTCCTTTTCATTCTAGTCTAGTAACATCTGTCTTAGTTCTGTTCTTGGACCACACCAGGCTGTTCCCAACTCAGGGACTTTTTACTTATGATACCCTCAGGCTGTAACATTTTCTCCAAATCACAGCATCCATCACTATTCCTGTCTCTGTTCCAATGTCGCTTCCTCCTAGAGGCCTTTCCCAACCATCCTCTCTAAAACAGCCATGCACCTCCATCACTCCCTAGTCCCTGTCCTGGTTTTTCTCCAGAGCACCTATTACTATTTGAATTTTTTAAGTTTACTATCTATCTCCCTCATCTGCTTGAGGACAGATAGTTTCTATCCTGTTCTCCACTGTATTCCCAGAGTCTAAAACAAAGTCTGGCATACAACAGATTCTCAATGAATGTCTGAATAAGTCAATGTTAAGCCAATGAGATTGGCCAGAATGGGCTTCCTCTACTCAGAATTTTGAGTTTTATTTTCAAAGAGATGAAGGATACATGTTGGCTAGAATCATACTTGAAGATCACAAATGTTCCTGATCTTACTGATGTCCAAACACCCTCCCTCTCCCCACCAGTAGGGCCGCCTTATATGATCACAGACCACACATCCTTCAGATGGTGCTTGTGAGCGAGGCAGAAGCAACGTTGAAAATCACTGTTTCCCATTCCATGACTGTGTGGTAGCTTCAGTGGAAGGTAAATAGAAATGAAAGGCACTGTGATGCTATAATGTTATAAAAATAGTGCAATCTATTTTAAATGACACAATACCTAAGTGTATGAGGCACATCCGAGTAGGGTGTGAAATTAGACCATATGTCAGCCCTCAGGCGGGATTACAGAGTACGTGGCTGAAGGCTGATTGGGTTAAGAGGGGCCTTGCAGTACATCATATGGAGCATTTTACTACTTTTCTGAATTGAACTAGCCACGGAATTGAGGAAAACCATCTGACTTCCCCATTTACCTCGTCTCATAGAGGTGGGCCCACTGCAGCAGTGCTTGGTTCCAATTCTCAAGGCAGAACTACAATGCTGTGTTACTCTGTGTTTAAGTCTTAATGAAATAAAACATTATTGATTTGCACAGTGCACGCGGCTTAGTTCTACACCCTTCATACAAAACACAAATCCCTTGCTGGTTTAAGAGTGCCAGAAACCCCTGGGGAGTTTGAACCAATGGTGAGCAACTTGTGCTCATAAGCCAGGCTCACAACACAGCTTTGCACAAGGAGGGGAAAGCTACTCAGAAACCTCCTCTGGAGAAATACTCAGTATTGCCCGGTCTCTCCCTGCAGCACCGGAAACAGCACAATGACTTCTGAGTTACCAATGATCTGTTCGCCACACTTCACTGGAGCCTTCCCACACGTCAGCTTAAGGTCACAAACCCACTCTGGGTTAAATGCTCTCACAGCTTACTGGAAACCCACTGGCGGCTTACATAGTGTTTTGAGAATAAACTATTGTAATCTTCAAGATTTCCAAAAGGCACATTTTCTCTTCCAACGAAGAGCAGATACGGACTGAGCTGTGGGCTGTGGGCAGTGGTCACCCGTCGGCTGCTCACTGTTTTGCTTCTGGAGAGATCACACATGAGGATCAAAGGCTGTTGGGATGGCAAGATCAGCTTTCCAGCCAGAAAGTAAAAATAAAATACAGGTGGTAGGGAAGATGGATGCGGCCATGCGCACGTACTGCACAACCCTGAGACTGCAGCTCCCCTCTCTCTGGTCAAATGGTTAGTCATTCTGCTTCTCCCAGGATGAGCCTGGAACCGCCTTCAAGTTCTTAAATATCACTGCTTTCAGCAGTGTTTCCCTGGGCGCTTGGTTAGGATGGTGGTTTGCTGGTATCCTCGGGAGTTTTCTCTTGGCAAGGATCAGTGCAGCTAGGTGACTGCTCTTCCTCTTAATGACCCTTAATTAGATTATATTTAACAGCATGGACTGTACGAAGGCCCGCTGATCTGCAGACAAGGAGTGGCTTACCCTGTAAATTAATAGGGCTGATGGGGATTATGGAAGCTAGCTGTGTAAATGCAAACGGAGCCCCCTAAGCCAACAGTCCTTGGCCTGCTGACACAGCTGCACCAGAGTAGCCAGTCACTGCAGCGCCAACGGATATTCAGTTACAGTGAAGAAATCATAACAAAGACAGGAAACAGATCAGCACACTCTGGATTTAACACCCTCCCCCCCCCCCCCATCGGGGAACTCTGCTGATTTCTAGGCTGCAGATGTTTTAAACCCTACCTTGAAGAATGTCTATGTCACATGCTCATGCTGATGGAGCCAAGTACAGTGTTTAGTTGAGGCATACATATTCAGAAAGCGGACTAGAATTATGTTGCTTAAAGGTCCTCATCTCTGAAAGAAAGGTGGGGCAACTGTTAGGATCTGTAACATCCTTTGGTGGAATTTGCTGAGCTGTGGGGAAATGGATGCCCATAAAGCTCAGTGTGTGTTTACTTAAAATAAGGTGTAAATGAAGTGGACTCGGCTCTTCCATGAAGACCTTGCTGGTCCTTACAGTTGTGGGCTTTCTCAGCTGTTTCCTACTTTTTGCTATTCTCAGCATTCTACACCAAGTGGAGTAGAATGAAAACAAGCCCTCCTCATTCAGCATTTGGAAACATCCCTGCCAACAAAAACGCGATCCTTGACTGTTTAGAGCTTATGATTAAGGGGATGGCATATCTTACTGGCAGGATATAGGTCATTTTCAAAAGTTACAGTAAAGTTTGCAGAATTGGAAATTTATCTTTCAAAGTTCTTCTGACGGAGTTACGTAAATATGTCTAAGGCTACATAAATATGTGGTTTGCCAGAGGCACCACATTTTTCTATGTGGCCGAGGGACCAACTGGGCCCTGCCAAAAAGAGTGCAGACAAGAGGAGGACCATGGATGTCAGATAAACATCAAGCCCAAGAGTCAAAAAAGGAGAAAAATGTTCAGTTCACTTGCGACCTTTTATGGGCGGTCCCATTTCCAGCTATTTTACTGCTCTGTTTCCTTATCTATAAAATGAATAATTTTTAAGAATGCTCTCAGAAGACCTTGTCAGGACCCCAAACCTTATCATTGGTTTCCTAACTTATCCTTAAAACATCCCACTGAGGACATATTTTTTGTTTTTCATGTTAAGAAAGCAAGGATCGTTTTAACCGCTACTGGATTGAGTCTTCTGTGTGAACAGACACCGATTTCCGGTAATTTAGAGCCATTCTCCTGTCTTGCAGACTCATCCAAACGATTGAGAAGATTTGAGTGTGGCCTGGGGAGGGGGCCAGGGGGGAATTATCCAGGCCTCTCCTCTAGCCAAAGGCACTAATCGTTCCTTGACTGTCAGGCCAACTTTCTGAAGGCAAGCCCTCACTTCTGTGAATGGGTGGCAGCTCAGGACCTAGGAGCTGATGATAACTCCCTTATGGGGTGGCCTGGTGACAGTTCCTCCTGTTAAAAAGCCCCTCCTTACCTTTTCCATCTAAATTCCTGTCTAGCAGAATTTATAATCCCAGATTCTCTCCCCATATGATCACTCCCCAAGACTTCTCTTTTCCAGATGAATGCATTTCTCCCAATTTCCTCTCTGCTCCACCACTGCATCTGATGGAGTTCTCACTTCACACAGTGGGTACTCAGAGAGTTCTTACTTGCTATCTAAATAACTGGTGGATAGCATTGGGTCACCCCTACTCTAATGAGGAACTTGGACTTTTTAGGGACAGGATGGCTCTTAGGTATGGGCAGGAAAATCCTTCTTATCTTGAACTTATCCAAACAATTGAGAAGATGTGAGTGTGGAGCGGGGAGGGGGACAGGAAGGGGATTATCCTTGAGATCGGGAGGACGTCAACAAAACTGACTCTGTCTGTCAATCTGCACTACATCTAGCAAGTCACTGGTTATGTGTTCTTCTCTAGGATTAAGCAGCACCCTCTCTCAAAGTTCTACTTTTGAATGAATGACCACTGGGAGGAGGGAACATGCACAAGGCCTGGTACATATGTGCTGAATGAATTTATAAGTGAAATCATAAAGCAAACAGCTTTTCTCACTGGGAAAGCTCAAAGGGGTTAAGGGGCTGGATACCTAGAAGAGACAGATGGGGCGCAGTATATAAAACCTGAGTGGAGACATGAGGGGCATTAAGATAGATCTACCTACCTTAAAACTCTGCTAAGATGAAGTCCAGGCTAGGAAAGCCTGGGCCAGCTTTCTCTGCACACCCAGGGCAGCAGTATCATCCATGTGCCGGTACAATTTTGTTTACTCCTTTCTCCACCTTCTGGAAGCTTCATGGTGGAAGTACAGCTGGGACCAGGTTACAACTCCCTAACTCTCCCATGTTTCTCAGCCATGAGGTAGCAGGGTATAGAAGGAAAAAGGGATGTGGAAGACCTTCTCAGAAAAGAATCATTGCTTATAAGGTTGGCCCTGAAATCAAACTGGAAATCCAATAGAACATGTGTTCAACACACGAATTGGTTTGTTGGACTGTTCTCTCTTAATTATCCTGCTGCTCAGTAAACCGTAATGACCTCTCGGTATTTCCCAGAAGGACTGCCCTGAGGTTCCCCTTTAAAACGGGCAAGTGATGAGTGATGATTGATTAGCCTGCCGAATCTTTCACTTAAGAACGCCTCAAGAGAAAGAAGAAAATACTCAGCTATTTTGAGTTGGCAGTGAGCTCAAGTAAGCAGTATCCATAAAATAGTAAAAATGTTTTTGACAAGAGATGTCATTTAAACACATGTGAAGTCCCTCCGCTGTTGCCCGAGAATAAAATCCCGGCTGTCTCCTACCAATTTTTCTTCTTCTTCTTCCATGGTCACTTGGGATGGGCCACAGGAGAGATCAGGATTCTTTATTCACTACATGCCCTAAGGTTTTATGGACTTTGTCTCACCTCTTGAGGCCCCCCTCAACTGCTGCCCCAAGTTTCATTTTATGCATCAGTGAAAGCCGCAGCCAAAGGGAAAGAAGTTTCCTTCCCATTGGAGTGGAATTCAGGAATTTATCTTTCGTAAGGTCCGGAGTCAAGCTAAATTATGTTACCTGGGGATGCTGCCAAAATACAGGTCTGTTCTGTTTTGAATCATGAAACCACTAGTGGTAACCTTATTTCCAGATATTTGAGATGAAAAACACCAGTACAAAAATGTGTGTTTTATAAAAGAGGATTGCCAAAGTACGTTATGCCTTCCACCTAGCTTTCCTGGTCATCTGAACATTGATCTTCAATATAAAGGGCAGGTGAGATGCCCGGGGCCACCTTTCTCTATTTATGATTAAATGGTATTCACATACCTATTGAAGGACAACCTGGTGACCAACCTCCCCCAACATCTCCCAAATAGTCTGCCACAAATGTTGCCTCATCTTTTCTTCTTTAGTTTGTAGTCCTGAGTTACACAGCAGAGAGGGGCATTGTCTCAGGCCAGCCCATTGCAAGGAGGGTCATGAAGGAGCTGTACCCAGTTACCACTCAACTTTGCTTTGATGTTTCTGCAGGCATGCTTCTGTTAAGGCTTTGTCTTATGTTGTTGGGTGGGTGATGAATTAACTTTGAAGGAAGGTTGATTGGTTGGTCAGTCAAGGCCCTACTGCTGAAAGCTGACTGGCACTCATTTGACTCAGTTCTCAACGAGGTGTCTTTCTTCAGTTATAAAAAGATTTGCTAATAATCATCTGAGTTCACCCAAAGGATATTTAAATTTTTTCTTTCTCAGTAGTAGTTCAAAAAACAAGCCTTGAAGATAGTATATAACAGCACTGTCCAATAGAAACAATATAAGCCACATACGTAATTTTAAATTTTCTAGCTTCCACATTTAAAAAAAGTAAAAAATAAGCAAACAAGGGAAGTTATTTTTAATAATATATTTTATTTAACCCAATAAGCCCCAAATACTGTAATCTCAACATGCAATCAATATAAACATTATTATGAGATATTTTATATTCTTTCTTTCATATTACGTCTTCCAGCTCTGGGTGGAGTTTGGACCTCTAGCGTATCTCAGTTTGAACCAGCCACATTGTCAAGGGCTCAGAAGCCACGTTCAGGTGGAAGCTACCACACAAAGTTCAGGCAGAGCATTGCACTGACTACACACTCACTGACTTAAATGGGAATTTAGGGGAAGGGGGAGAATAGAAATGTTAACCAGGACTTCTTTTCCACATGGTACCAAACGAAGTGTAGTGAAATGACAGATGTTGAGATGTAAAGAAATGACACCACATCTAAAAACACTCTAAAGTCATTTCGATTCTATTCCTTTTAGTTAATACACATCACCCTTGTATGATAGCAAAATAATTCAAGCTGATTTTTTATCCCTTTTAGAATAAAGGAAATGGGGATACTCAATAATGAAGGAGCGGTCCGGCAATACTACAAAAGCTTAAACACAGAGTTGCCACATGACTCAGCAATTCCACTTCTGTATAGACGCCCAAGAGAAGTGAAAATATACAATCACACAAACACTGGTACATAAACGTTCACAGCATTATGCATAATAACCAAAAAGTAGAAACAACCCAAACGCCGATCAATTGATGAGTAGATAAATAAAATGTGGTTTATCCACACAATGTACTATTATTTGACAATAAAATGGAGTAAAGTGTTGACACATGCTACAACATGGATGAACCCCGAGGACATTATGCTATGTGAAGCAAGACGGACACAAAAGAATATTATATGATTCCATTTATACGCAATGTCCAGGACAGGGGAATCCATAGAGACGTAAGTCAGCTTTGTGACTTTGTGATTGCTGGTAGAGAGGGGGAGTGGTAGGCGGTAGTTGGAGGGAAATAGAGAGTGACAGCTAAAGGGTACAAAGTTTCTTTCTGGGGTGGTGAAAATGTTCTAGAATTAATTGTGGTGATGGCTGCACAACTCTCAACACACGAAAAACTCATCAAATTGTGTACTTCAAATCGGTGGAATGTATGATATGTGAGTTATACCTCAATAAAGCTGTTATAAAAAAAATAACTGATGATGCCTGACATATGAGACCCTGCATGCCACACACATGAGATTGGGGTGCGACCACATATACACGTATATATGCTTTCATCCAATATAAACAATGACTGAAATGTTGAAGCCTGTATGTTTCTTCTATTGGAAAAAGGCAAAGCAGAGAAGCCCCAGGCTAATGTCTCCCTAGCCAGAGTTTATGAAGGAAAGTGCAACATCTTGGATTGTAGCCTCCTCAGCAGCAACGGAAGAGCCAGCTCCTCCCATAGCTGTGCTTTCAGGAGGGAGGGTGGGAGAGGGCTGTCCTGGGGAGAGGGCGGCAGGTTCTACAGCAGCACAGGCTCAAACGGAGAGGCCTCGCTTGCTCCTGCCATCCCACTGCCCTGCTCACCACTTCCTCCTCCTTGGTTCCCCAAATGAGCTTCCCACCTCAGCGCTGGCTTTCAGCATCAGCTCCTCCAGAAAGCAACGTACTCTTGGCAGAGTATCATCCTCATTGATTTGTTTCATACTGTTTTTACAATGTTTTTTCTTAGGCTTGGTTTGTCATCGTTTTATTTTCCCCCAAATCAAAAATACTTCCAACATCACACTGTCACACCCTGAAGTGACAGCTGATTAGTAGAAAGTGCTATTTTTTGTGCCTGACTATAGACATGGTGATATTTAAGACATTTGGCAATAACCAACCACCAAAAGATCTATTAAAATTAAGAAAGTAATTAACCACACACACAGAAAAACAATTAGTTGCCTAATCGTCTCAATGCAGTTACAGCTGGGGGCATGTGTCGTGAACACTGCATGGGCCTGGATTCCTCTGGGGGTGCTGGGCGCTGTCAGGGCCCTGCTGTGGCTCTGCTACTGGCCTGGCTGACCTTTGAATCTCAGTGGCAGATGCTATCAGTGACCCCAGTAAGAGTCAGAGACATCTTGGAGTCACAGATTAGAGTATCTCTCTCACTTCATTCCCGTTGTCACAAGTCCATTATCAGCTTATTCCCTGGTGACAGCTACGGCTCTCTTCTCCTGTTCCTAACTTCTACTCTCTCTATAACACTATTTGTCCCACCACATCAGAGGCTCTCAATACTGCTGTTGCCACACAGACTGCTCTGTTAAAACACTTTCCAAGTCCAGTTATTTTAATCAAATCAAGTCTAAATTCTTTTGCCTCGCTTTCAGCTCCCTAACCTGGCCTCACCCCCCACTACTTATCATACACCCGCAGCTCCAGGCGGGAAGGTTTTCTGGTTCCCTCTCTGGGGGCCTTTTCTCACCCATCCCCACACCCACTCTTGAGCTTATTTCT
>NW_005872172.1:0-1249 GCF_000147115.1 Myotis lucifugus
GCCTCCCTCGCCGACAGGCCCTGCGAGGAGCCGCCCCAGAAGCCCCCGAGGTTCTCCCAGCTGCGAGTGAGTGGCGGGAGGGAGAGGCTGTGTTCTTTGTGGTGGAGGAACTGCGGGAATCACGGGTCTCAGACGGTGACCTCAGCAGGGGACCCTCCCTCTCTGCCCCGAGGCAGGGGGCACAGTGGTTTGGGCTGGTTCTCTGCCCACCACGTGCCTCCATCTAAGGAATCAGTAGGAAGTGCCCTGTTGGGAAAGGCAGGAAAACAGCATCCAGACCCCCCGGGGGGCCCCTGCGGACAGTGTGACCCGCACCTGCGCCCTATGGAGCTGGGAGGCAGGTCTGCAGGCAGGTTCCTGGGCAGCAGGGCGCAGAGCCTGACTCAGCCTCACAGGTGCTCAGCTGCAAGAGCAGGCAGGCCCTGCCCTGGTCCAGGACGCTGTCTCCCGCCTTCGGGCTGAGCTGCCCACCCCTGGGTCTCAGAAAGGGGGTGCTATTCTGTCCTCCTGCCCTGGGGAGCCGCCACTGATGCTCAGCTGTGGGCGCTGAGGCGCTGATCCCTGTTCTCTGGGGGCCTCGGCCCTGCTGTGCTGTGTGTTTCTCCAGAGACCGATGGGTTGTGGCAGACATTTATCTGTGATAGCTGAAGGCACTTCCCGTGCCTGTCCTGCCCCCTGCTGTCCTATCCCGTGTCTGTCCCATCCCGTGTCTGTCCCGTCCCGTGCCTGTCCCATCCCGTGTCTGTCCCATGTCTGTCCTGTCCCATGTCTGTCCCATCCCGTGTCTGTCCCATCCCGTGTCTGTCCCATGTCTGTCCTGTCCCATGTCTGTCCCATCCCGTGTCTGTCCTGTCCCGTGCCTGTCCCGTCCCGTGCCTGTCCCATCCCGTGTCTGTCCCGTCCCGTGCCTGTCCCGTGTCTGTCCTGTCCCATGTCTGTCCGTCCCATGTCTGTCCCATCTCGTGTCTGCGCTGCCAGGGTGGGGGGAGGGCCCTGAGCAGCCCAGGACTGGCCCACAGCTGGGCCTCGGCCCCCACCTGCAGCTCTGAGCCTCACCTGGACTTCTCCTGCCGCAGTGCAAGACTTGCTCTCCCAGACGTCGTCCCCCCTGGAGCCAGAATGACTCGTGCACCGCCCGGTCCGCTGACCTGCTGCTACCTCTCTGGTTCTCCTGTGAATGCGGAGAGAAAAGTTGCCGAAATTTCTCCATGACTCTGAGGACCTCTTCGGAGGAGGTTTTAAAAAACGG
>NW_005872172.1:2840-42144 GCF_000147115.1 Myotis lucifugus
GATGGGGGCGCCCCTGAGCCCGCACGCTCCCTCCACAGTACCTGGGCTCCATGCTGATCAAAGACCTTCGAGGGACAGAATCCACCCAGGACGCCTGTGCCAAGATGCGGGTGGGTGATCTTTGTGGGGTGAAGCGGGGCTGGCTAGGTACCAGCTGCAGCCACTGGGGCCCCATGTCAGGGGCGGGTGGGGGAAGGCTGTTGGCTGTGGGTCCCCGGGGCTTGGCCCTGAGCAGGCGTTCACAGGCCTGTTTCCTACAGAAATCCACCGAGCACATGAGGAAGGTCCCCACCATCACCCTGTCCATCACCTACAAAGGCGTCAAGTTCATCGACGCCTCCAACAAGGTGCGCTCCCCCTGCCCCGCAGCCCTAGTCCTCTCCATCCCCACCCACACCCCGATCCTGGTCGCGCACTGGTCACCACCCTGCGTGTTCCCAGCGTGGGCTCCCTCGCCCGCTTGCATGCTCACGGGCCTTTGTGGTGGGGGTCCCGTACTGAGCACAGGGCTCCCATGCCGGGCAGCCTACCCGCCAATGCCCTTCCCTCTCGCCCCACCTGGAGGCGGAGGGCTGGAGAGCCCGTCAGCTGCCGTGCTCAAGCGGGGAGACCCCAAACCTAAACCGGGTGAGGTTAGATGCCACCCGCCCCGTCCCCACCTGGGGGTGGGGGGGTGGGGGGCAGAGGAAGGCGGCGATGTCAGGGAGCCCGGATTCCAGGCCCCTCTCCTCAACAGAACGTCATCGCGGAGCACGAGATCCGGAACATTTCCTGCGCGGCCCAGGACCCCGAGGACCTCTGCACCTTCGCCTACATCACCAAGGACCTGCAGACGGGCCACCACTACTGCCACGTCTTCAGCACGGTGGACGTGGTGGGTAGTCTCGGTGCGCGCTGCCCTGGCACCTGGTGGCTCAGCCCCCGCAGCCGTCACCGCCCCCTCTGTGCACAGGGAGACGGCTCAGAGGACAGCGGCTTGTCCGGGGCTCAGCGACAGGCTGTCCTGCTCCTGCGAGAGTTAGTCACGGCCTTGGCTGCCGCTCGGAGTCCCCAGCCCTGTAGCTCCTGAAGTGCCCTCTGCCCCTCGTGGGGGCGGCAGGGCCCTCCTGCCCGTTCTGGCTCAGGGGCTGGGCTGAGGGCACTGCCCCAGCCTGGAGAGCGGGAGGACTCCCTGTGCCCTGAGGCAGTTCCGGAGTCTGAAGCTGGTTCCTGTCCAGCGTCAGGCTCCTGGTCTGGAGAGGGCGTGATGCGCCCGCCTCGTGGGGTTGGCGGGGGACGAGGAGCGCGCCCCATCCTCGTGTCCTTGGCACTCACCTGTCGCTCGCTTTTCTCACGTCAGTCAGCTCTGTGACGTGTGCTCCTGAAGGCCCGGGCCTGTGAAATCGCAGTAAAACCCAGGCCACACGCAGAAACTCATCAGCGTGTGACACGTTCAAAAGGATCAGGAGCTGAACGGAAACCCAGCCTCTCTTTGTTCTAACTAAAGTGCTGACAAGTGCGCGACACCAGTCCCCCCAGGCTCTCCCCGCAGGGCCTGAGGTCGCCCGTGGGAGTGCTGCTGCCGCGGCGCAGCCGTGAGGGGCCAGAGGTGGGCCGTGGCCGCCTGGGCAGTTTCTGTGTCTCCCGGGGACCTGGTCGGCTGGGTGCAGGGTCACGTCCACCTAGTCTCTCCGAGGAAACAAAACGTGTCTGGGCTCAGGTTGCTCCCTGATACGTCAGTTGCTCTGGGACAGAAAGGACTGCTCTGTGCCCTGTCGGGTGCCCTGAGCCTGTGCTGGGGGAGGGGGTGCCCAGGGAGCCCCCGTCAGCTGAGTGTGCTCTTTCCTCCCAGACCCTGACCTACGAGATCATCCTGACGCTGGGGCAGGCGTTCGAGGTGGCCTACCAGCTGGCCCTGCAGGCCCAGAGGGCCCGGCCCGTGGGGGCCTCTGCCGCCGAGCCCGTCGAGACGAGATCTTCCAAGCCGGTGCCGAAGCCTCGCGTGGGTGTGAGGAAGTCAGCGGTACGTGGCCCCCTTGCCCGGCTCGCGGGGTCTCCCACACTCAGGCAGCTGCCCCTCAGGAAAGAACCCGGCCGTTAGGCTCCCGCTGCCCGTCCTCGCCGGCGGCCTCGCAGGTGCACAGGCGGCGCGGCCGCAGCGCCCTGTAACGTCGCCATGTCTGTCTGCTTTGCTTTGCACCCCAGGTGCCGCTGCCCCCCGACACTCGCTGTTGTTACTGTCACACCTGCACCACCCATCGTCCTTCTTACCTGCCGCTGCCGTCTGTTAGTCCTGGAGTCAAGGTCTTGCGTCCCCGTCTGTGTCCGTCCCTGTCTGTGTCCGTCTCTGGGGCCGTGGCCTCCAGCCTGCGCGGCGTCCTCCTTTCCTGCCCCGCCCCCGCCGTCCCGTCTGTGCTTCAGCCCTTGTTCTGTGTCCTCCCTCGGAGGGCCCGTGCGCTGTGGCCTCGCCGGGGTCCTGCCACAGCTGTGGGGCTCAGAGCACGATGCCCTGGCAGCGAGGCGCCCGTAGGCCAACAGCTCTGAGACTCCCTGGGACAGGCTGTCCATGTTGAGGCCCAGCGTGGCCCTCCCACCATGATCCCAGGAGGGAGTCGCTCCTGCCACACACACACACACACACACACACACACAGGCGCATGTGCACACACACGCACAGACATGCACACATACGCACACACGTGTGCACACACACAGGCGCGCACGCACACACACATACAGACACGCACACAGGGAGCCTGCTCTTTGGACTTTGGCCTCTGGTGGGCCCTGCATCCGCCAGGCTCCACACCCTCTGGGGCTTCTAGCGCCAGGTGCCAGCGGGCGCTGCTGGAGAAGCCTCGGGCTGGCGGGCAGCTGGTCACAGTCACCCAGACATTAGAGATGCCCAGGGGGGTGGGGCGGAGGGGGAGGGCAGCAGGGCCCTGTTGCCCCGGGCGGAGGTGTGCGCTCCACCTGACTCTTCCCTTCTTCCTTGGCAGCTGGAACCGCCCGACATGGAGCCAGATGCCCAGTCCCATGCCAGCGTCTCCTGGGTCGTGGACCCCAAACCAGACTCTAAGCGGAGCCTCAGCACCAAGTACGAGACCACTATCTTCTAGCACCCACCCTCTCCTCCACTAGTCTCTGTGCCTTGCCGCCCGGCCTGTCTGCTCTCGACTCCTTCCAGCCGCTGGCGCCAGGCCCCCCGGGACCGCGCTGCTCAGCAGTAGCTGCAGACACTGTGCTCCCAGCTTGTGCCACCACCGGACACTGTGAGCCCCCTGGGCACGGACGGCTCGGGGGATGACTTGCCTTGAGGGGTGCCAAGCGGGCTCAGGGCCCTGTGGCAGGCACTGTGCACCTGCGGGCGGGGGTGCTGCCGTCGGTGCTCACTGACCGGCGGGCCCTGGCGGCGTCCTCCGCTGCCTTCTGTGCCGAGCGCTGGGGCCGCTGTTCACAGCTCCGTGTGCACCCTCCTTCACACACCAACCACTGTGACCCCCGGAGCCAGAGCCCCCACTCTGCTCCCGCTGCCCGCCTCTCCCCTCGAGGTGCTGGCCGCCCGAGACCCTGAGCTCGGCGACGAGCTGGACCAGGGCCAGGCTGCTTTCTGTGAGGGCCAGGGCCGCCCCGGCCCTGGGGCACCTGCACCACGGGCCTGCCTCGCCCCCGCCGGTCTCGGGCCTGGTGGGTCTCCCTCCGAGGAAGGGCTGGTACGTGTGGCCAGCCCTCCTGTCTTCGCCAGTGAGTCACAGGCTGGCCTGGAGTCTCGCTCACCGAGGAGGAAGGCCTCCCTGTAGGGCCCAGCACGAGGGAGGCCTGCGCCCTGCACATGGCGCCCCATCCTCTGACCTTGTCCGCAGTGCCGGGGTCAGCGGTAGTCACCATCACCTGGCCCTCCCTGAACAGGGCTGTGCAGTCCGCCACACAGCAGGCCCGCAGCTGCCTCGAGGCTCTCTCCGCTGGGCGGCAGGAGCCGGGCAGCTCCGTAGGGAGCGCGGACACCGCATTCCCGCAGAGCGCCCAGTGGTGCTGCTGCTGTAGGACTGAGCTCCCCGCTGGTAAACCGAGGGGTCCTCTGTCTGTCCCGTGCCTGCCAGGCAGACGCGCTGAGCGGAGGTGACAGTGGGTGCTCGGGGGAGGCCGTGAGGGACCTTCTGTTCCGCTTCCTGTCTTCTTTCTGCTTCCTGGTCCCTTTCCGTGTCCCCCACCTGTGCAGGCCCTGGTTAACCCTCTCCTCCCCCGTTGTGTTTGCTTCTGCCAAGCTGAGCCACTGAGGAACCAGCTGTGCTGCGGACACAGGTGTGGGAGCTCGGGCTTCCGCCACCGCCACCTGCACCGCCACCACCACGTCACCTGCAGCTTCGAAGCCCCAGGCCCGGCCTCCTCCCGGCTGCCTGCCGCCTGCCGCCTCGTCCTGCAGAGCGCGCCTGCCCTGGCTCGGAGCCCTGCGGGCCTCTCTCCCGGGAGACTGGAGCCCAGAGGGTCAAGATATGACTTGTCCAGAACACGTGTTTTAATAGAAAAAAATTTTATAAAATGAACTTTTAACACTTGCCTCAAACCTCTAGGTTAAACTGCCAGCCTTTAGACGGGTGCCTGTAGGGTCAGGGGACGGAACCGCGGCGGGTAAAGGGCCTCTGTCCTCAGGACGGGGTTTGGGAGGCCCAGTGGGTCGGATGGAGGCAGTGCCCGTGAGTAGGAAAGGGGGACCCGAGGGCAGCCCTGACTGCGTGTTGTTAGTCTGCGTTTCACACCCGGCCAAGTTGGACCTGGTCCCTGTGAGCGCACTTCTCGTCCCCACCTGGCCCGGGCCCCGCCTCAGAGGCGCCCGGCAGGGGCAGAGGCTTCTGGTCGCTGTCGGGTCTGGGGTTCCTGGAGGGAAGGTCCAGGTCCTGCTGGAGACGAGCGAGCAGTTCCTGTGCCATGAAGTCCGAGCCGCGGTCGGAGCCCTGCCCCGGCTGCCTGGCCCAGGAGCTTTCTGGGGACTCGGGCGCCTGGTTGCGTTGGAAAGAACAGGCAGCTGAGTTTGGGCATTAGTGGGTCGGCAGCTGAGATTGCTGCCTGCCGATTCGTGATCTGTCTAATCAGGCCTCTGATTAGGCCTCACGCGGGTTCTCCCAGTTCCTGGCTGACTGTGCTCAGCTGCTGGCCCTCCCCTGGCTCCACACGGAGGAAGGAAGGTGGCAGCTTGCTTCCCTGTGTGGCCTTCAGGGCAGGTGGCGTCGCTGCCCTCAGCCCTCCGGGGCTTGCTTTGCTTTTTACCTGTGGTGTCTGTCTCCATCTCTCCAACACCCACCCACCCCCCTCCCCCACCCCCAGTGGAGCAGAAACGAGGCGGGTTCCTGGGAGGTGGAGCTGGCCGGCATGGTAGCCATGGCCCAGCGGGTCTTTCCCAGGGAGGGTAGAGGCGGAGCTCTGCCTGCGGGTGCAGGAGAGCCCTGGGCACCTGGTCGGCCAGACATGGGAAGCAGGGCCGGAGGCTGGGCCATCCTGCCCACGTTCCCTGGCAGTCGCCTCCCTCCGGGATAGAGGGGGCTCCCCCACTTTTCGGTACTGAACGGGAGCCTGGGAGTTTGACTCAACTTCCTGTTGCTTCCAGGGCCTGCGAGGACTCCCCTCAGCTCCCCGTGAGGGTGACCTGCTTTCTGCCAGGAGTTGGCGAGGGCGGAGGCGGGTGGGGAGCAGCCTCTGCTGGGCCGCGGGCAGGGGGTACCATGAGGCTAAAAGGGAACAGACACTACGATGAGCCCTCGGCCCGCGTTGAGTCACATGTAGATGTTCCTCCTGGAAGCTGCTACGTGTTCTTTATTTATTCAGGGTATTTTCCTATTGGAAAGCCTAGGCGGGTCTGCTTGGCTCTGGCTTTGTGCTGAGATGCGTTTATTTCTGGATATCAGAAAGGAAGGACGGGGCCTGCTCTTCCCCTCCCCTGGGCAGGCCTCTCCCTGCTGGGAAGGAACTGCCAGGATTGACAGGCTTCCAGCGGACGCCCTGCTCGGCACGTCTCGGTCAGGTCACGCGTGTAACAGCCGTCTCTGTGTCTCTGAACTGTGGGGCCCGTGTAGGTGGGACGTGGAGTGGGTGGCCCTGTCGCCGCCGCAGGCTCTGGCTGGCCCTCCTGCCTGCCAGCTGCTCTGGCAGGCCCTGCGCCCGCCCGCTCACTCCCTCGGGCATCCGTGCCAGGTCCCGGGGGCGGGCAGCCACAGTCGCCCAGACCTTGGAGGCTGGTCCGACCTCGTCTGTTCTGAGGCGGCCAGGCCGCAGAATGGCTGCCAGGAACGCATTGTTGCCAATGGTGTGGCGACGGAACGCGTTGTAATAAAGATGTTATTTAATCTGTCTCTGTATTTTGATACTTGAATGACTTCCCCTTTTACTTTACTGTACATATAATTGTTCATCTGTCCAGTTTTGCCCGAATTACACACATCTTCTGGTACCAAACAGCCAATCTGTGCAGCAACATAGACTGACCTCACTGCAGGCGTGTGAGTACCCTGGGCCCCAGCATTGGTTTTGTTATTTTCCTAACGTGCAACTTAGAACAGACGGAACTAATAAACCAGAAGCGACACGAAACCTGCCTTGCTGTTCGGAGTCTTTGGATTGGAATGTTTGCTGGTGTTTTTCTGGTGCCGCACAGGCCAGACACTGGGTGGGAGTGAGCCCTGCTGTTTGCCGGGCGAGTTTGGGAATCTGCTCTGCCCACGTTCCTCAGGGGAGGATTGTCAGCTCCCCTTCACCTGGTTGGGTTCAAGGCCCCGCACTTCCCCTCCCGCCCCCTCCAGAGCATCGTCTCAGCACCGGCGGGGCCACATCCGGTGCGGCCGCTGCGTCCTGGTCGGCTGGTCAGCCCGCACGCGTGGAGCATCTGCACAAGGCAGTGTGGGGGCCGCGCTGTGGAAGAAGTGTCTTCCTGAGGGGACTTAGTTTGGTTGTGGAGGTTGAGTTTTAGACACACAACTAGCTACCAGCCGGGAGCCGGCCGCAAGGCCCCCGGGGCTGTGGGGGCTTGGCCGGAGGGAAGGAGGAGAGGCGCCCAGGCTGGGTTTTGAAAGGGAAAGGTTTGCAAATGACCCTAATGGCCCCTTCATTGACTGGCCAGCCCCTTTACAGGCAACCATCTCATCGGCCCTCTCGCCTTTCTGGGTGTTATCACCCCTATTTACAGAGGGAAACTGAGGCTCAGAAAGGTTAAAGCTCCTGCCCATGGCGCCGGGGGAACCCTGGAAACCTGGTCCAGCGTCCTCAGAGCCTGTGACATACTCCGTTGTAAAGGGCTTTGCAACCATCGCTGAGCTGACCCAGCACCAGGTGTGTTTATGACGGGAACAAGGCCCGGAGCAGGGGCGCTGTCCCTAAGCAGCCAGCCAGCTCCTGGCAGACAGCACCAAATCCGGGTCCTTCCAACACAGCTTCCGAGGGGCCACCTTGAGAGTGGACAGGCCAGTGGCGGCCTCTGCTCCCTTGCTCCTGCGCCCTCCTGGGCAGCAGATGCCTCGGCCACTGGTGCCCCTTCTGCGGACACTGTCCCAGGACACGTTGCCACTGTCGGTCCCTTTGGTGCCATCAGAGCCTTCTGTGTGCCTGGTGACCTGGCTGCAGTGCTAATTGGGCCGGGGACCTGGGGGTGGGACACCTGCCAGTTCACACTGGCACCTGGGCCCGCTGCTCTGAGCCTAGGCCAAATGGGAACCAGAATTGAACAGAAGGGAGAGGACGGAAGGGCCGAAGGGAGAAGGAAAGGGGTGGGGAGGCCTCAGGAGGAAGGGATGGGGCACATGCAACACAACAGCATCTGCCCCACCTCCACCCAGCAACCTCTCCCCGGCTCACGGTGTTCAGGGACCGGAGGCTGTCGGGAGGCCTGGGTGTTGCCTTCTGCTCTGTGTAGAGGAGCCTGAGGCAGACGGGCCCTCACAAGGCCTCGCCCGTGTGCTCCCCTCCCCATCGGGCCATTTGTCACTCCCCGCATCCTCCCAGCACCTGGACTGCTGGGCGTCACTCTTGGAGGCTGAGTCAGCCACGCAGCAGGGACCAGAACTCTGCCAACTGGAGCGCTTCCAGGGACAGCTCGAGACCCGTCAGCCTGGCCACCTCTACTGCACCTGAAGGTGTCTGGCGCCCACTGGCTCCCTGCAAACAAGGCCAGCAGCCCAGTGGGCCTGCAGTTCCACGGGCCCACCCGGCACCAGGCTCTGTGACCCACACCCACGGTGCCCCGAGCTCTGAGCCGCCCGTTGTGCAGGGAAGCCTCTGTGGGCTGTGGCTGCTCCTCCCAGGCCTCAGGTGCTGGGAACACTTACAAACAAGCATTGACCAAAGTAGACTCCCTACCCCCATAAAACTTATTATCCAGTAACCGGCGCTGGGACAACGGGGCACCCATGCGGGAGGGGGGGGGGGGGGGTCCTGTCCTTACTTTCACCAAATAAACTCCAGATGGCGTGCTTATTTAAATGGTAAAAGAGAGAGAGAAACCCAAACAAGTTATAAGAAAATGGGAGATGTTCTTGGTATGAGAAAGTTGCTTCTAAGCATGTTACAAAATTCTGCTTTTTTTAAAGATCAATATATTCAACTATATAAAAACCAAACATTTCTGCATAGCAAAATGTGCCGTAAAGAACAACTGAAACTGTTGGCGCGGCCTGTCACAGCAGGACAACAGCATCAACGTCAACTGAACTCCTTCCAGGAGGACGAAGTAGACAAACGCTTCCCTATGCTTCTCCCTGAGGACAGTGGAAACCCCGGCAGAAACGCCAAAGGCCCAGACAGAAGCCGGTGCTCTGCAGCCAAACAACTGGAAGAGGCAAGAAGAGGACGCTGCCAGCCACCGCGCGGACGGGCGCCCATCGCCGGCCGGGCCAGGCTGCTCCTGACAAACAGGAGCCAGAATGACAACCTAGTGGATGGGCCCAGAGGCAGAATGGAAAAGAAAGACCAAACCCACAAAACGGAAGGCGGAACAATAAAAATTGAATATTAGAATCAATGAGTTCAACAAGCTCACAGGACACAACATAAACGTACAAAAATCAATTGTATTTCTGTATATTAGAAATGAATATGTGGACACAATTAAAAATAAACCTGTTTGTAATCACTCAAAAAAATAAAATCCTTAGGAATAAATCTAACAATACATGTTCAGAACATGTATGATAGAAGCTACACGATGCTAATAAGAGAACTCAAAGAAGAACTAAGTAACTGAAGAAAGAGACCATGTTCAAGGACTGGGATGTTCAGAATAGTAAAGATGCCAATTCTTCTCAAATTGATACACAGGTTTAAGATGAAACCTATCCGACCCCAGCAAGGTTTTTTGTAGTTAGACAAGATTAGTCTACAGAAGGCAAAGGAACTAGAGTAGCTAAACAACTTTGAAAAAGAATAAAGTGCCAGGGCTGGGTCTGTCTAATTCCAAGACTTATTACACAACGACAGCAATCAATACTGTGTGGTATGGCAGAGAGACAGACAGACAGACTAATTGAACAGAAGAGACAACCCAGAAAGAGACCCACACAAGCATCCGATTGATTTTTAATAAAAATAAAGGAACAAAAGCAATTAAATGGAGGAAAGAGAGACTTTTCAGCACATTATGGTGGAGTGGTTAGATATCCATAGGCTTCTGAAAAAGTACCTCAACTGAAGTCTCACACTTTATATAAAAATCAATTTGAAATGGGTCACGGACTTACACGTAAAACATAAAACTATAACACTTTTAGCAAAAGACATAGGAGAAATGGCTTCTCTGTGTACAACACATCCAACAGCAACTTGGGCTTACTCCTCACGGGTGGCAGAATACTATGGCCTTCCTGTGACATTACACCCTATACATGAAAAAAAAAAGACATAGGAGAAAATCTTTGAGATCTGGGTCTAGGCAGAGTTCTCAGACTTGACCCCCAATGCACAATCCATAAAAATAAAACCTGAAATACTGGACTTCCTCAAAATTAAAATTTTGTGCATCAAAAGACACTATCAAGAAAGTGAACTGACTATAGAATGGGAGAAAATGTTTGCAAATTACATATCTGACAATATATAAAGAACTCTTAAAACTCAACAACTCTAAGAGAACAAGGCTTCCAAAATGTAGGCGGGGGAGGGGAGGTATGTTGATTTCAGAGAGGAAGGGAGAGGGAGAGAGAGAGAGAGAAAGAAACATCAGTGATTGAGAAAGTTAAAAAGGCTAATTCCAATGTAACCCTGATATTTGGAGGGCTAGCAATCTGAATCTGTGCCAGCAAGCCCAATGTACATGCTTGATAACCTGTAATTAAGTCATTGCCTCTTTCCCAGAAACTGGTCTTGCAGAACCTGTTATCTAAATGCTCACATTTCACAGGCCATAAACTGTGAACAGTGCACAGCCCCGGGGTGGGGGGTGGGGGGAGTTTATTAGTGCTGGTGCCAGGCCAGACCATTAGATATGGCCTGGAGACCCCCAACACCTGGGGCCTTTTGGCAAAGCCCGCAAAAAGGACCGGAAGCATAGTCCATATTTGAGGAACAAAGACACCAGAAAGATATAAAAGAGAAGCTCCCTGCATGTTACTTTGCTCAGACTTGGGAAGTTATTTCACTGAGTCCGCCGGCATAATAAACAGTGTAACTCCTTTTCTCTAAAGCATTGCTTGGTTTTTCTCTGGTCTTCTGCAACATCTGGTTCCCTGACCAAGAAGCCCAACTGCACTGGTATTTTTGGCCTCCAGTGAGTGGACCGGGTTTGGGGCCTGGAGGCACGGGATAGGCCTCTGGGAGGTGCACCCTGATGATTTTAGCAGAATTGAACCAGGGGACTCCAGGTGCTCCCAGACCTCAGCCTAGGACCCGGCTGGCACCTGGAGAAAGTGGACAGACACCTCTGGATCTGTCGACAGAAACGGTAAGATAGGGGCCCCACTCTGAGAGAGTGGAAGGGGAGCTTGCTCACCTCCCAGGAAGTCATACAACTTCGTCAGATAAATTAGTCAGGAATCGGGTGGACTGTTTAACCTCTGAGTGAATATCTGGTGAAATGTGTGAGTGTGGAAGGAGAGGGCCTACCCTCTCCTATCCTTGTGTGGTTCCACGGCCTCGGTTATGGAGTCCGAGTGGGCCCCAACCTGCGGTTTCGAAATTTGTCATAAAGCATAACGGTGACTCACCCCCACATGGGGTGACCAAGCCCGGGGTTTATACAGGTGCACCTTAGCTAAGACAAATCTAAGCTCCCAAGGGATACAGCCAGGTGGGCATCTGAGTGGATCTGTGAAAACTGGTCACCCCCTTCCCTTGTCTGTCTCTCGCCACCAATCGTCATGGGGTCAGGACAAAGTAAACCCACTGTCCTCAACTGCATGTTGAAAAATGTTAAAAAGGATTTCAATGGGGACTATGGTATTAAAATGAATCCCAAAACACTGGGGAAATTCTGTGAATTAGAATGACCAGCCTTTGGGTTCAGCTGTCCCTCGGAAGGCTCTTTAGATGAAGGACTGGTCAGGGTGGTCTGGAATGTAGTCACGGAGGACCTCGGACACCCAGATCAGTTTCCCTACATAGACAGCTAGTTAGAAATTGCTCAAACCTTGCCGCCTTGGGTCCAGTTCTGCATGTGTAAGAAGGGACAGCATAAGGTTTTAGTTGCAGGAGAAAAGCAGCAGGTAGGAGAAAAGAAACAGGTCCCTCAGAAGGGAACCCAACCCCCTATTCTGCCAGGACCCCCTGAGGAAGTCCCTCCAGTTTTACCACCTCCATATGTGCCACAGGCAGCACCAAGTGCTCCCCCCGCTGGTCTGGAAGGTCCAGAAAGTCTAGAAGCACCACTCCCCTCCGTTTCTCCTCAACCAGGCTCTCCAGAGCCTGTTGGGTGGTGCTTGCATTCAGCCGACCAAGGGCCCAAACCACAACTGGCACATCAGATGCCTCTCAGGGAGATCCGTGGTGCCAAAGTAGTTGGTGAAGATGGGACCTTGCAGGAGGGAGGGCCAGTCTATTATTATCAGCCCTTTACCACCAGTGACATTCTGAACTGGAAACATCACACCCCAGCTTATTCTGAAAAACCCCAGGCCATGGTAGACCTCCTAGAAACAATCTTCCAGACCCAGTAGCCCACCTGGGTGGACTGCAAGCAGCTCCTTTTCACATTCTTTAACACTGAGGAGCACATGAGAGTAGTGACAGAGGCTCAGAAGTGGCTCCAGACCCAGGCCCTGGCAGGGATATTAGATACAGACAGATGGGCCAGGGAGGCCCTCCCAGATGAGGAACCTGATTGAAATCCGAACTCAGAAGATGAAAGGACCGGGCTAGAACGATTTCAGCTGGCCTTCCTCCAGGAGGTCACCAACAAGAAGCCCCCCAACATGGCTAAAATCTCTGAGGTTTTCCAGAAGCCTGACGAAAGTCCAGCAGGTTTCTATGAGAGACTGTGTGAGGCATACCGGATCTACACCCCCTTTAAACCTGAGGCCCCAGAAAATCAAACCATGGTAAATGCAGCTTTTGTAGGTCAAGCCCAGCCTGACATAAGGAGAAAGCTACAGAAACTGGAAAGGTTTGCAGGATAAAATGCTACTGAACTGCTGGAGATAGCTAACAATGTTTTTATCACCCGAGACAGTGCAGCAAGGAAGGAGGAAGAAAAGAGAATACAAAGAAGGGCCGATATAATAGCAGCGGCTTTTAGAGGCTCAGGCTCCCAGACAGATCAGAAAGGGAAGCAAGAATACAGATCAGCCCTAACCGGTTTGGCTCAGTGGATAGAGCGTCAGCCTGCGGACTCAAGGGTCCCGGGTTCAATTCCGGTCAAGGGCATGTACCTTGGTTGCGGGCACATCCCCAGTAGGGAGTGTGCAGGAGGCAGCTGATCGATGTTTCTCTCTCATCGATGTTTCTAACTCTCTATCCCTCTCCCTCCCTCTCTGTAAAAAAAAATCAATAAAATATATTTTTTAAAAAAAGGATTTCTTCATTGGCATCTAGTGCTAGCAGCACTGAGAATTTAGAGTTCTCACCTGCAGCTCCTCCATCAATCCTCCTGGCAACTCCTGAGGCCAGGAGAACCAAGATGGCGGCATAGGTAAACACCGGAGACTGCTGCCGCAAACAACCACTTCAAAAATACAACTAAAAGACGGAACAGACATCACCCAGAACCACAGGAATGCTGGCTGAGGAGAGACTCTTCAACTAGAAGGAAAGAGAACAGCAAACCGAGGCTCAGAGGAGGCGCAGTGTGGAAAATACAAAGGTACCGAGGTGTGCACGCAAAGTGGGCTGGTGGCTGAGGGCGCGGTTGTCGTTTTCAGTCGGGAGGGAGTCTCAGACTCTGGGCTCCAGATCCGGGCGAGTCTCTAGGGACTCAGACTCAGATGGGAGAAGCGGGATTGTCTGGCATCAGTTGGAACGTGAGGGCAGCTTTCTCTCCGAGGTTTGCAGCGGCTGCCGGGGTTCTGAGAAGTAGAGCCTCTGGGAACGGGACTGAGAGCAGCCATAACTGCTCCCTCCGCCCGCCCTGTTGAGCCCGCCCCGCCCAAGCCCTGCGCAGAGCCATTTGCCGGATCGCCTCAGGCAAAGGCTAGATTAGCACCTCCCCAGAGGACAGAAGTTTTCCACACAGCTGATTCTCACAGCCAGTCAGCCTGGTGGTCAAATCCCTCAGTATTAACTAAAAAAATCAAGGCTTAACTAGAACAAGACTGCGCACAAAGACCACAAGGGGGTGCACAAAGAAAGCATAAAAAATGCGGAGACAAAAAAACATGACAGAAATGGAGGATATGGAGCTAAAAAAGGCAATTTTGAGGGCTTGCAATAAACTTGTGGAGAGCCTCACAAAAACTAATGAGACCCTCGATGCTACGATAAAGAAACTAGAAATTAAGCATACACGGACTGAAATAAAGAATATTATACCCAATAGCAGACCAGAGGAGCGCAAGAATCAAGTCAAAGATTTGAAATTCGAAGAAGCAAAAAACACCCAACCGGAAAAGCAAAATGAAAAAAGAATTCGAAAATACGAAGATAGTGTAAGGAGCCTCTGGGACAGCTTCAAGCGCACTAATATCAGAATTATTGGGGTGCCAGAAGATGAGAGACAGCAAGATATTGAAAACCTATTTGAAGAAATAATGGCAGAAAACTTCCCCCACCTGGTGAAAGAAATGGACTTACAGGTCCAAGAAGCGCAGAGAACCCCAAACAAAAGGAATCCAAAGAGGACCACACCAAGACACATCATCATTAAAATGCCAAGAGCAAAAGACAAAGAGAGAATCTTAAAAGCAGCAAGAGAAAGACTCAATTACCTACAAGGGAATACCCATACGACTGTCAGTGATTTCTCAACAGAAACTTTGCAGGCCAGAAGGGAGTGGCAAGAAATATTCAAAGTGCTGAATACCAAGAACCTACAACCAAGAATACTTTATCCAGCAAAGCTATCATTCAGAATTGAAGGTCAGATAAAGAGCTTCACAGATAAGGAAAAGCTAAAGGAGTTCATCACCACTAAACCAGTATTATACGAAATGCTGAAAGGTATCCTTTAAGAAGAGGAAGAAGAAAAAGGTAAAGATACAAATTGTGAACAACAAACATGCATCTATCAACAAGTGAATCTAAGAATCAAGTGAATAAATAATCTGATGTACAGAATGAACTGGTGATTATAATGAATCATGGACATAGAAAGGGAATGGACAGACTATTCTTGGGGGGGAAAGGGGAATGGGAGATGCGGGAAGAGACTGGACAAAAATCGTGCACCTATGGATGAGGACAGTGGGTGGGGAGTGAGGGCGGAGGGTGGGGTGGGAACTGGGAGGAGGGGAGTTATGGGGGGGGAAAAAAAAGAGGAACAAATGTAATCTGAACAATAAAGATTTAATTAAAAAAAAAAAAGAATACAGATCGGGGGGAAAGGAAGAGCGAGCCTGAGACAAGACCAGTGTGCTTATTGTAAGGAAACAGGACACTGGAAAAATGGATGTCCCAAACGGCAAAGTAAGAAAACTGGGCCCCCTTTTCTGCCCAGTCGCTATCAACCAGAGCCACCTGAAGCAGGTCTCATTGGGCTAGCAATGGCTGATCCCGACTAGGACAGACCGGGCTCTTTTCAGCTGGGCCCCCACGAGCCCATGGTCAGAATGAACATTGGGGGCCAGACTGGAACTTTATGGTTGATACGGGAGCTGAGCACTCAGTAGTCACATGGAAAGTAGCGCCTCTCTCAGGAAAGGAGGCACCATCATTGGAGCTACTGGGGACCAGACCCGTAGATCATTCTGCCGGCCTCACCGATGCCAACTTAGCGGCCATCAAGTAATTCATGAGTTCCTGTACTTGCCAGATTGTCCAGTGCCTCTAAATGGGTAGAGACCTTTTAGCCAAAATGGGGGCAGAAATCACTTTTGCTCCAGATGGCCCAGCACAGCTTCGCCTAAGTGAGGAGACCTCCCCAATGATCCTGTCCTTAGCAATGCCAAGGGAGGAAGAATGGAGACTTTTTACCCCCCTAGACAAAGGCCTCACCATTAGAACCTGAATTAGAGGAAGAATTCCTGCTGGTCTGGGCAGAAGGGAATCCTCCAGGCCTGGCTAAGGACCACACCCCGGTGCTAATCAACTTAAAGCCTGGGGCCCAGCCTGTTAAAATCCACCAATATTCAATTCCAAGGGAAGCACACCTAGGAATCCAGGTCCACTTAGACCGGCTGCTCCAATGGGGACTCCTTAAATGATGCCGGTCTCCATGAAACAAGCCTCTCTTACCTGTCAAAAAGCCTGGGACTAATGACTACCGCCTGGTGTAGGACCTGCAGGCTGTTAATGAAGCTGCTATAACCCTGCATTCAGCGCTGCCAAATCCCTACACTCTTCTGGGACTCGTTCCATCAGAGGAGGAATGGTTTACATGCCTAGATCTGAAAGGTGCTTTTTTCTGCCTTCAGTTGGCACCTTCCAGCCAGCCCCTCTTCACCTTTGAATGGGAAAACCCAACTACAGGGGCCAAGGAGCAGTTCACCTGGACCAGACCACCACAAGTTTCAAGAACTCCCCTACTCTTTTTAGTGGAGCACTAGCATCTGATCTAAGTTTCCAGGACAGGACTTGGGGTGTGTTCTACTCCAATATGTAGACGACCTCCTACTGGCCAGCTCCACATGAGCTCAGTGCTGGGAGGGAACATGAGCCCTTCTGAGACTATTAACTGAAACAGGTTATCGGGTGTCTAAGAAAAAGGCACAAATTTGTGAGAAAGAAGCCAAGTATCAGGCTTCCAGATCACCCAAGGGAAAAGAAGGCTAGGGACTGAAAGGAAGCAGGCAGGATGTGCCATCCCAGTCCCTTGCACCCGGCGGCAGATTCGGGAATTCCTGGGAGCAGCTAAAGAACAAGTGGCACCGTCATGGATCATGTTGGCCCTGAATTACCTGAACCTCCGAAATACATTCCTCAGGAGGAGGAATGGGCCCAGCAAGAAGGGGGCACGAGAACAAAGGAAGGCTGGTGGATACTCCCAGATCACAGGGTCTATGTCCCAGAGCAGTTAGCCCATAAGTAGTCCTGCAGCAGCACGAACTCACTCATTTAGGGAAGACTGCTTTGTTAGGCAGATTCTACCTAATTGCCCGTCTTCCCTCCTTGTGTGCCTCAGTCTCTCAGTGTTGCCTCCTCTGTGCTCAGAACAATGCCAAACAGGGTCCTGTGGGACTGACAGGAGTTCAGTGCTGTGGGCAAGCTCCTTTTGAGGACTTAGAAGTATATTTTACAGAAATAGGGCCTACCAGAGGAAATAAATACCTACTAGTCTTTGTTTTCACCTTTTGAGGCTGGGTCGAGGCATATTTCACTCGCATGGAAAAGGCGAGAGAAGTCACTAAGGCATTGCTGAAGGATATAATTCCATGGTATGGAATGCCTCTGACCATAGGGTCCAATAATGACCCAGCCTTTGTAGCAGAAATAGTACAACAGGTAGCTAAGGCTTTAGGAATTAAATGGAACCTACATACATCCTACAGGCCTCAGAGTTCAGGGAAAGTAGAGCGCATGAACCAGACTCTAAAACAGGCTATGGCTAAGCTATGCCAAGAGACAACCTTACCCTGGACAGATATCTTGCCTCTTGTACTCCTGTGGGTCGCTGTGCCCCAAGGGCCAGGGTAGGTTTCTCTCCCTTTGAAATTCTATATGGTAACCCCCCTCCCTTAATTCGGCCAAGGGGAGGTTTGGGGGAAATAGGGAACTTAGGAATCCAGAAGCAATGATAAGGACTTGGAAAAACTGTCTTTGAGGTCCACAGATGGGTTACTGATTGGTTACCCATCTTTCTAGGAACAGCCGTACATCCTTATAAACCTGGAGACCAGGTTTGGGTAAAGGATTGGAAAACGGAACCCCTCACACCTACCTGGAAGGGACCCTATCCAGTCATATTAACCACCCCCACAGCTCTCAAAGTTGCAGGATTGAGCACCTGGGTCCACCACTCACGTGTAAAAGCAGCCCACCAGCCAAGTGACACCCAGCCTGAGTGGAAGGTGACCTCTGACCAGAAACACCCCCTGCAGATCACCCTCAAGAAGACAACGGACCTGGCTGACCAACCTGCTCCAAGGAATTCAGAAACACCCTGCTGAATTCTTCCTTACACTAATCTTTCTTTATCTTCTCCTAAAGGCAATAAGCTCTGGTATTTCTGGATAATCATTGTTTTTATCTTTCTAATAATTCTTATTTTGGATTTCTATGAGTGCTGTCAGAACCTGAGACTAGTACCAGGAGGAGAACTCATATGCCCTTGCTGGGACACAGAAGCACCATAAAATTACTGCTTCCTACACAGCAAGGAAACAAAGGTGTCATCATGCATTGTTGGACTACACCTTGTCATGCCATCCTTGGTTACATCTGCCTTGCAGGAATGGTCATAATACTACTCTTTGTCCTAGCAGTTCACTGCTGTGGACCCCCACTGAACAGGAATAGAGAGAATAACATGCTCCCACTAATAATATTAGCTAGCACATACTTGCCTCTCTTAGGGGCCACCTCCACGTGTCCTTGCTTAGAGACTCACTACCCAAATATGCTAGACTGGGTAGTCTACGGGAAAACCCAATCAAGCCAGATTTTTGTTAGCTATACTTATCAGCCTGTGGCATGTTATGACTCCACTATCAAATGCACGTGGGAGGCGGGGGGAATTGTATTGGATGGGAAGAATTAAGCCCAGAAAAAAATGAGCAGGACGCATCTGTCAAGGAACTCACTCCTCCCTAAATGAGTGAGTTCATGCTGCTGGAGGACTCTCAGTAACTTGCTGGACCCGCTGCACCCATGTCGGCTACTCTGATGGGGGGCGGGAGCGGGGGAGGTCCAGGACCAAGCCCAGGAGGAAGATATTAAAAAGACTATCAGGCAGCTGCTTGAACATAAAGCATCCAGATTACCTAAGCTGAGGACTCACCCGCAGAAGTGATATGATCTAGACCCCCGGCTTTATCAGCTCCTCAGTTCAACCCACCACCTCCTCAGTATTACCAACCCTTATTTGGCTAGAGACTGCTGGCTTTGACCCCCCTCCTCCCCCCCCCCCAGGACCACTCCTATTAATGGCTACTCCAGTAAACATAACTAAACCAAGGAACTTAACAGAAGAAATAATAGGACCTGTCACGGCCAATATGCAGCTAACTAATATTGCTCCTATTTGTTTCAGCAGTACCTAGGGCCAACATCCAACAGGTCGTCTCCCAGATGATCTATGCAACTCCACTCTCAAGGTTGAAAACACCACCTACCCCTGGTGCACCCCTGCAGGAACATTCTATGTGCGTGGGACCACTGCTCACCTCTGCCTGCCTGCAAACTGGACAGGAGTATGCACTCCTGCCTACTTAACCCAAGATATGTCTATTATACCCAACAACAAATCCCTGGAGACCCCCCTTAAAGCAGTAACTAGATATAAGAGGGCTCTGCAAGTAATCCCCCTTCTAATAGTACTCGGAATTGTGGGTAGCATAGGAGCCGGGGTAGGGGGAATAGTTCACTCTGTCTCCTCTTATCAAGTTTTGACCCAAGAATTTTCAGAAAACATAGAGAGGGTAGCTGAGACTCTAACTGCCTTACAAGATCAAGTTGATTCCTTAGCCACAGTAGTACTACAGAATAGAAGGGGATTAGACTTACTAACAGCAGAAAGGTGGAATCTGTTTCTTCTTAGGAGAAGAATGTTGCTTTTACGCCAACCAGGTAGGCACTGTCAGGGATAAGGCAAAAGATCTAATAGAACGAGCAACAAAAAGAAGACAGGAGCTATCTGAGTCCTGGGCTATTTGCAGGGGGGAGAGGGGTCTGGAAATGGCTTCTCCCATTGGCAGGACCACTGTTAATGCTACTCATAGCTGTAACATTAGGACCATGTCTTCTAAATTTCTTAACTCGCTTTATCTCATCTCTCCTAGATGCCTTTAAACTTCAGGTGGTCCTACAAACCCCTCCGAGAGGAAGAAACAGGATGCTAACCCCTTGGTCATCACCCCTTATCAGCAGGAAGCAGCTAAGAGTGGTCGTCGTGCCTGTTCATCATAACATCCCATAGTCATTGTACCATAAGGCTAAGAGAAACTTGTGGGACAAGGCGGTGGTGGAGGGGGTGGGGGGGATGAGAAGGCTAAAAAGGTTAATTCCAATGTAACCCTGATATTTGGAGGGCTAGCAATCTGAATCTGTGCCAGCAAGCCCAGTGTACATGTTTGATAACTTGTAATTAAGTCATTGCCTCTTTCCCAGAAACTGGTCTTGGAGAACCTGTTATCTAAACGCTCACATTTCACAGAGGCCATAAACTGTGAACAGTGTACAGCCCCGGGGTGTGTGTGTGTGGGGGGGGGGGCGGTTATTAGTGCTGGCGCCAGGCCAGACACATTAGATATGGCCTGGAGACTCCCAACACCTGGTGCCTTTTGGCAAAGCCCGCGAAAAAGACCAGAAGCATAGTCCATATTGGAGGGACAAAGACACCAGAAAGATATAAAAGAGAAGCTCCCTGCATATTACTTTGCTCAGACTTGGGAAGTTATTTCACTGAGTCCGCTGGCATAATAAACAGTGCAACTTCTTTTCTCTAAAGCATTGCTTGGTTTTTCTCTGGTCTTCTGCAACATGAGAGAAAATCATTGATCGGCTGCCTCCTGCATACCCCCATTGGGAGTTGAACCCACAACCCAGGCATGTGCCCTGACTGGGAATCAAACTGTGACCTCCTGGTTCACAGGTCAACATGCAACCACTGAGTCATGCAGCCTGGGCCAAAATGTAAGATTTTACATATTCAAATTAATTGTTGAAAATCAGAGGCTGAATCTAGGCAAGCCTTGTTGTTTATTAAACACTAGTGCCCTGGTGCATGGATTAGTGTGCATTGAAAGGAAATTAATTAGGTGGTGGCTGGTGGGGTGGGACTGGGTGAAACAGGCTGGACACGCCCTGGAGTCAACCTCCCTCGGTCCCTCCCTGGCCGGCCACACCTGGGGCAATGCCGTGGCTCGAAAGGCATCTGCAAAGTGAGCGGGGTCCCTCTAGCAAGTGGGGTCCCTCGGCCTGGCCTGCAGGGATCTGACCAAAACTGGCTCTCTGACATCCCCTGAGGGGTCCCGGATTGCAAGAGGGTGGTTCTCGGGTGATGCACTCTGGAATCGGGCTCCCTCCTCTCTGGTTCCAGATGCATCACCCAAGAACTGCTGCTGCCAAGTCACTGCAGCTTGGCAGCTCCTGTATTGAGCATCTGCCCCCTGGTGGTCAGGGACAGTCACTTAGCCTTTTATATATATAGATACTCCTTTTTCTGGCTTCCCCACCCTGAGGGTGTCTGGCTACGAGACTGGAAACAAAGGTCCAGACCCCCAGCTTTTCTGGTCAGAGCCGCACCACAGGCGGCTGTGCTGACCAGCCTGTCCAGGCTCTGCTCTCTAAGAAGGAAGCCCATGGGGGGAGCCCTGGGCTATTGGAACTCAATCCTTATTGGTTCTTCCTGGAGGAAGTGTTATAACCAGCTCCCTCCATCTCTGGAAACATGAGAACCTTGTTTCTCCTTACCTTACCCGGAGAGCACATACGTGGATTCCACTTTCTCTGCACATTACAAAAGGGGGTAAGAACCAAATCTGAATGGAGCACTCTCGGCTCCGCCCTGCTAAGTTGCGCTGATCTGCAGGCACCTGAAGACGTTGGCTGATATCCACGAGCCAGGCCTTTCCGAGCACCTCTCACTTGTGTTGCCAACAGGAACTCAGAGCCCAAACCTCTGCAGGCCCAGCATGTAGTCAGGAAGCGCTCTCGGCTTAGAGATGGGGGGCAGGATCGCTCAGCTAGAGGACAGGGCCAAGGAAAACAGCCCAAGTAGCTCCCTGGCCTCACTGTCCAAGCCTGAACTCTGACACTCAAGACGCCATGAGCTCTGACACCTGTCACCAGTGTGCCTACAGCAGCCAGCACCCACCTTACCCAGGCACTGGGCTCCAGACCCCTCCACAGAAGAGGAAGTGGAAGCTCTACTTATTGACCTCATGTTGCACCACTGGAAACCCTCAGGGAATTAGGCCCTGGAGACAGATTCCTAAGGACTCCTTACAACCACGCCCAATGCTGAGCTCAACTGCACAAAATAAGTTTCTAACTTCCACAGGAGCCATTATACTCACATAGTGGTCATTCTGCAGGATTCTGAGCCCTCAGACAAAACCTGCCTGGTGCCTGGGCTCCCAGCTCGGCTCTTGGCTTTGTAGCTCGCTGGGGGCCAAGGGCACAGGTTCTGGCCATGGCTGCACAGAGTGAGCGTTTGCTTGCAGTTCACAAGTTTATTAATGAATGCGTGGGGCCCGCTGGTGTTTACATGTGTGGTCACTACAGCGCTGGTACTGGCTGCAGGAGGGAGGGAGGCTGCTGATGGGCTAGTCTCTGTGATGTCACCCAGGAAAACAATGGGCTTCTCTCCTGGATCAAGGCGCCAGGGCTCAGGGCTGGTCCATCAGAGGGACTCCACTCCTGTTTTCGGGGCCTGGCCCAGGGGGATGAGGGTTTTCAGGATCTCCGTGTAGTAGGGGCCGAACACCTGCTGATTGTGGTGCGTTAGGTTGACAAACCTTTGGCCCAGTTCTGCCAGCTCTGCCTCAATGAGAGTGAGGCCCCCGGGGAGGTCTAGCAGAGAGCGAGGCACACCGAGAACCAAGCAGCATTTGAGAAACAGGTGGATCCGCTGATCTGTGAGCAGGAAAGACAATGAGAAGGGAAGCGGCAGGCGACGTTCAGGGAGAAGCGGCCCTGCACTCGTCCAAGCTCTAAGTTAACCTCACTAGACATGGAAATCTGTTTTGTTTGGGGAGGGGGACCGGGAGGAGAGCTGCTATATAGCCCTCAAGGGCAAAGCAAGGATTGACAACCAGTGGCTAGTATGTTTTTGACCATTCCAAAGCTTGCTCAGTACCCACCAGTGACTGATGAGGATATGACACGTAGGAGGCGCTCAGGCTGAGCTCTTGGATGGCTGAGGTTAAGAGCAAGGCCAAGCTCAGAGCTCCATTCCCACGTGGGACGGTGGGGGCAGGAGTCCCTGCCAGGGGAGTGGCCGCCAGCCTAGCCAGCAGCGTTGCCTGTGGGCAGGGGTGAACGTCCTGTGTCTAAGACTGCAGACAGAAATGACCAAGAAGGCCAGGGATGGGCTAATAGGGTGGTTGGCGTGTGCCACACCTGGAAGTCATGAATTCCTGGTGCGGATCTTCCTTAGAGCCAGAGTCCGTCTTTCAACTACAAAAGATATATTTTTTCAACCCAACATTTTGAAAAACTAAAGCCTGACACGTGACCTGCCCAGAGATCGCGCCTTTTACCGGCAGGTGGCTCAGCGGCCAACTTCTAAGGGGAGTCTCCCTCAGCCACACGGCCTCCCCACCCGGGACACTCACCGATGACGCTGCGGACACAGTTCTGCGCGTGGGCAATGTCCTGGATCTGTCCCATCAGAGAGGCGATGTTGTCGCTGCTCAGAGGAGCGAGGCCCATGCTCTTGAGGCTTTGGTGGATCTCCTGAGACACCTGCTGGCTCACAGTCAGCATGGCCTCCTCGGGCCTAGAGCACAGGGAGAGGAGGCTGGGAGCCACCGCAGCCTGGCATGGGCCGGAGCCCTGGAGGGGGACTCCCAGACCTCCTCCTGCCCCCACCCAGCCTGGCAGCAGCCCAGCCAATGGGTGGATTCGGTGTCTCGCTCTTATCTCAACACATCGACTATTCTCTACATACAGCACCACCTTCTACTTCTCAGGGAACAAGATAAATTAAAACCAACTCCGACGAGCATTGGGTTCGGCCCTCGGAACACCTCAGTGTCCCTCAGCCTCCCGGCATTTGTCTGTGTGCACGGAGGTCCATTTTAAGACTTTCTTGGACATTTCTCAGGGCTGTCCGGCTCTCACCAGTGACAGTGACCACCCGCCGGCGTGAGGGCCTGCACGCCACGCTACCTGATCCCGTCTCACAAGCCCACTAACCCAGCCCCCCAGCCTCTCAGCCCAGCGGCTCCTGTGCAGCAAACAAGAGGGCGAATCACTTCGCAGCAAACAGCCCCCATGCTACTCCTCTTGGAGGACAGTTCTCAGTTCTGTGTGTCTCTGTCACAAGCCTCAAGTCCAGCTACAGAGAGACCCCAGCGACCTGGGCCATGGGCCTCGCTGTGGCCGTACCCGCCTGTGTCCTCGGACGTGTCATCTCGAAAGACAAAGGTCCGTGCAGCTCACCTGGAATCGAACTCCTCGGTGAGGGCTTGGGTGGTGCGCTTCAGCTTGTCCACGAACTGCGGGGAGCCGAACAGGACGCTGCCACCACAGGAGCTGCTGGCCACCAGCAGGACGGAGGCCAGGACGGTGAGGCGGCGCAGCTGCACCTCCAGCTCCCGCAGCCGTGCCCTGTCCGCCAGCAGCGTCTGAGGATGGGACAGCCCGTGAGGCGGGGCCCTGCCCGAGGTCCCGGCCACAGCTGCGGGGCCGCCCCACAGGCCTACCTCAGGGAACTCCTCGTCGTCATCAGGCTTCCAGAGAAGAAGGTTCAGGAAAGCCTGGGACAGCACCACGGCGGGGCTCAGGGGCTCCGGGCTGGAGGCTGCCTCGCTTGGAGAGGGGCCAGCCCCGCTGGAGGTGGGAGCGTCGGGGACAGGCCTCAGGTCTTCGGCCGCGCGGCTCAGCCACTTGGTCGTGTGGTTCAGGAGGCCTGGGGCGGGGCGGCAGCCTCAGCGGGAGGGTCCGCTCAGGATTCCCCGGCCAGGAGCTAATGCTGATGGGGTGCCTTTCTGTCTTAGATGACTGCTCCCCCCGCACCCCCCACCACCACCACACACACCAGGGAAGAAACTTCTAGAACAGTGATGGTGAACCTATGACACGTGAACTCATTTTTTTGGTTGATTTTTCTTTGTTAAATGGCATTTACATATAGAAAATAAATATAAAAAATATAAGTCTTTGTTTTACTATGGTGGCAAATATCAAAAGATTTCTATATGTGACACAGCACCAGAGTTAAGTTAGGGTTTTTCAAAATACTAACACGCCGAGCTCAAAAGGTTCGCCATCACTGGCCTAGGAGGCAGTGCTGGCTGGCCTTCTAGGCAGCCCCAGGCCGCTCCGCCCACCCGCGCACCTGGTTGCTGGCTGAGGCGCTCCTGGAACTGCGCCCGCTCGTGCAGGATGGAGTGCTCCCGCAGGTGGGGCTGGCGGCTCTGCAGCGTGTAGTTCCTCATGTCCATCTTCATCAGGCCCAGAACCTGGAAGATCCCTCTGAAACATAGAACAGCGTGTTCATGCTCCAAGAGGGTCTCCGGGAGTCAGGGGGCTCTAAACTGACAGCCCTGCCCCCTCATTTACAAAGATGCAGGGGTGAACGTCCCGTGTCTAAGACTGCAGACAGAAATGACCAAGAAGGCCAGGGATGGGCTAATAGGGTGGTTGGCGTGTGCCACACCTGGAAGTCCTTGCTCTAGGACCCAGGCCCAGAGCAAGCGGGCGGCAGCGTGGGAAACAGGTGTCTGGACCTCGAAGCCTCTGAGCCAGACCTCCTCCCACACCCACTCTGCTCTTAAAAAGGGCATCTGTGGAAGACCACACCAGACACTAACCATTCTCTCTGGGAAGTGGGATTATAGGTGATGCTGTTTCTGGGCCAATTACTTTATTTTATTTTATTGATTTGAGAGAGAGAGAGAGGAAGGAATGGGGAGAAAGAAAGAGAGACAGAGACAGAGACAGAGAGAGAGAGACTTGTTCCACTTATTTATGCATCACTGGTTGATTCTTGTATGTGTCCTTACTGGGGATCAAACCCACAACCTTGGAGTATTGGGACGACAATCTAACCAACTGAGCTACCTGGCCAGGGTTGTGGGTCTACTATTTTTTTTTTAATTTTCTGGAGCTATGAAATGGGGATAACCCCTCACCTCTGCCCCTCATACTATGTGAATTGCAACAAGAAAACCTGGGAAAGCAATGTTTGAACTTCTTGGAAGAAAAGACACGAATGTTGCATGGTAGGATGTTATATGGGGCCAGCCCACCTGAGGATCCCCAGAGGGCCCTGCAAGGCCATCTTTGGAAAAGAGAAGCTCATAGGCCAGAGAGAAGGACTCAGGATGGGGTTCGCAGGGAAGAGCAGCTGAGAGGGGCAGCCACTCGGGGTGTGGCCCGGGGGCGGCAGGTTCCAGGGACAGTAGCCAGGCTTCACCTCAGGAGCAGAGCGGAGTCTGTGATGCCGTCTAGCTTCTGCACGGCCTTATCCCGAACCGGCGCGCACAGCAGGGTCATCATGCTGAGGATGCACTTGGAGAGACGGAGGATGTTCAGGTCCCCGTGCTCCGCTTCCCGCTGCAGCAGGTCGTCGGCCAGAGCTTCCTCCACCTCACTTCTTAGGCGGCTCTGGCGTGGCAACAGCAGCGACAGCAAGATCTGCCCAGGAAGAAAGCCCAGGAGGCTGCACTCTGCTCAGAGCCTCACTTTCCTCACGGAAACCCCATTAGCCACACACATCCCAGCCGGTGTCTGCTGTTCAGAGAGGGGGAGAGATTCTCTCTCTCTCAAGGGAATCAAACCCAAAACCTGGGTATGTGCCCTGACTGGGGATCGAACCTGCCATCTCAGCCTACAGGATGGATCGACACTCCAACCAACTGAACCACCCCAGCCGGGGCCCAGGCTGTGTCTTTTAAGGATCAAGAAGTCGAGTCCCTAAATTTCCTAATATTTATCTTTGTTTAAGGACCAATAATAGGCCACGGCTTTAGGAACCAATTACAGCAATAAGATATCATTCTCTAGACAGAATGAGATAAAGAGAGAAACAAGATGAAGGCGTGTGATAAAAAGGAACTCAGGGTGCAACAAATATAAAATACACACCACATGGCGACGAGGCGCTCTTCATTTTAAAAAGCAGGCTTGAGATTTACTTCAAAGAGCAAGGAGGAACTAGGCAAAGGAACTGTCAGGTGTCACCGGAAATAGTCTATTAACTGAAAATGTAAGGTCCCTGTGAGCAGTCTCTGCCTCATCTCCGTGCCTCTTAGCAGACAGAACACAGTGGGGTCGAGGGATGGGGTTCGATGAACGTCCGTTTAATTGAATGGAACACCGTGTTGTCATAACAAGATCCCATGTGCTCAGCTTTGCTGTAAGCTGTGGAAATGGAAGCTGCTCTGTACCCTGTACTTCATGGTGAACTATGCCAGTTTCACTCTGGAGCCCTCAGCGCCTCCCATGTGACAGCGAGAGGAAGAGGTCCCCCTGGTCCGTGCGCTCCCCCGGGCAAGCCTGGCACCCAGCTTCTCTTTGTTCAAATTACTGTCTTGTTTCTTCATCCTGATTAGATGCTGAGTGACACAAAACTGGCATAAGAGAAGTTCTCACTGAAATGGCTGATGCCCATGGCTCTCATGAGCAGCAAGTAGCAAGTACTCCACGTTTTGGATGCCTTAGAACAGGGGTGGGAAACGTCCGGCCCATGGGCTGTATAAGGCCCGAGAAATCATTTGGCCTGGCCCTGCCAAGGCTTTAGGGGTGAGTTAGTTAAGTGTTTGACCAAAGACAGCAGGCTAATTTTTAAGTTGACCATTTTGCATGGCCTGTGAGTGATGTTATAAACATCCAAATGGCCCTGAGCAGGAAAAAGGCTCCCCACCCCTGCCTTAGGCAGGCAGACTGGAGGATGGCTAGTCCCCCGCATCATGCAGCTGCCGTGGGCCCGGTGAAGCTGGCAGAGCTCCAGAGGTGTGCACCTGGCCAGCCAAGTCCTCCCAGGTGAATGGCCGGCGGTGTGCCTCACGGTACCCACCGTGAAAAAGAGGCGCAGCCCTTGCAGGCCTTTGTGTCGAGGCCGCATACAGCACCTCAGGGTTTTGTGGAGGTGGAGGGACTCTGGTGCCAATCTGGTACGCCACGTGACTCATCATAAGTTCCTAGCTGGCACATAACTTCTTCAGTAAAAGGTTCATCTTCACCTCAAGCAAGCCCTGTCCACGGTTCTTCTCCACTGTTCATTCCGGGTGTATAAAAGACACTGCAAAACGGTCCTCCTTCGGAGCATTTGAGATCTTGCTTCCTGGCATGTTGTCAGTTTGGCTCAAGTAAACTCAAACTCTTACAATTAAAAAAACCCTCTACAGTTCTGATTCGACACCCATTTTGAGTCACTCATAGGTTACCAATTTCAAGTGGGAACCAGAGCCCGAGGAGGCTCCGCAGCAAGTCCAGGCAGCTGTACCAGCCACACGACCACTTGGCCTTACCATCCAGCAGGGCTGAGATACGTGAAGTGTCCGTGGCAAGTAAGGGTGCCGTCCAGCGCCTCTGGCCAGCAGGGGCCGCACAGCACAGGTCTCCAGGGGTTTGGAGCACAGCTATGCAGAACTACTTGCCTTTGGAGAAATGGTTCTGGCTGGCTCCTGGGCCTCGTCAGAAAGTAAGCCCTGACCATCGGACATCGGGCAGCCCTGGGGGCTGCGCTCCTCTCATGAGGAGCTCGGTGTTGTCCAACCTGCCCAGCGGTGAGACTGGGTGACGGGGGGTTCAGTGTGTGGAAGCTGAGCAGCCAAAGGAGTGAAATGTGACATTCATCACTTGATTGTCTCTCTGCCCTAAATCCACCCTTGTTTTCTCAGCTCTGAAAGAAATGAAGTCCTTTAAATATTTTTTCTTTACTAGATGGTAAACTTTAAGCATCATCTGTAAAGGGCACTATTAATTAGTTTCTATGCAGCATAACAAATTACCATATACTCAGAGGCTTAATTAAGCATATATAGCCTGGCTGGTATGACTCAGTGGTTGACCCATGAACCAGGATGTCATAGTTAGATTCCTGGTCAGGACACATGCCCGGGTTGTGGGCTCTATCCCCAGTAGGGGGCAGGCAGGAGGCAGCTGATCAGTGATTCTCTTTCGTCACTGATGTTTCTAAACTCTCTCTCCCTCTTCCTTTCTCTCTAAAATTAATAAAAACATATTTTTTTAAAAGAAAAAGCAAGCATATACATTTGTTGTCTCACAGCATCTGTGGGTCAGGGGTCCAGGCACAGTTTATTTACTGGGTCCTCTGTTCAGGGTCTCGCCAGGCTGTAACAAGGTGTCAGCTGGGCTCATTCAAATCGTGGCTGAATTCACTTCCTTACAGCTGTAACCCGAAGGGCCCCAGCTTCTGACTGGCTGCTGGCTGGAGGCTGGTCCTGAGGCACCTGCAGCTCCCTGCCAGGTGGCCTCTCCATAGGCACCTGTTTGTTCTCCCAGGCCCGCAGGAGGACCTCCGTCTGCTGAGAGTCTTCTGCAGTGAGGTGTGACGTCCCACCACCTTTGCCATATTCCACTGGTTAGAGGTAAGTTACAGATCTCGTCCCCATCAAGGAGACAGGACTATTTAAGGATGTGGATCTCGGGGTGGGGTGGGGCAGGTCGCTTTAGGGTGTGCCCATCACATACTAGAAAGACAAGGCAAAAGCCGAGAGCCTTTCTCTCCGAGTAGACTGCTCAGTTGGCAGCTCCTGCAGGAGGCATGGCTGTGCCAGCGCCCGGCTCCCACGGCCTGAGTGGCGTCTCCCAGGCGGGCTCCTGCCGTGCACGGTGCTCAGCAGCACACACAGGCCAGCAACTTCCCCGGCACAGCTGTGCCCTCCCAAGTGGACCCTTGGGTGTCTATGTCAGCCTCGGTGTGGTGGGCTCGCCTTAGAGCTGATTTTCCGGTATTCCTGAGAGTTCCCCTTGCTTCTGACTAGCCCACAGCCCTCATTTCTCCAATGCCCTGTGGTAATTTTTATATTAAAACTCCTTGTTGAAGTGACTGTGCACTTCTGTCTACAGGTTAGATTCTGACTGATTCATGGGCCATGCCAGTTGGAATTTGCTAGCCACTGACATTCGAATGAGCTGGGATGCCTGGGAACTTTACATCTACCAGCGGAAGGCTGGTGACTCACCTCTTTAATTTCTTTCAGAAGTTCAAGAGCACAGCTGAAGTCTGGGGGCGTAGCTGATAGCTGCTCTTTAAGGTGATCCCAAAAGGCATTGTGCATTGCGTCCTTGGCCTGGCCTTCCAGACTGTAAAGGGGTTAAATACAAATTACTTTCTCTGTCCAAAAACTGTCATAAGGTCCTGTCTCCTAAGCCCCACACAGACAGTGTTTGCTGCGATAAAAGACCATTATACTGACAGGGGAAGGCCAAGAACTGCGTGTGGCTTGCAGCAGAGTTGAAGAGCTGGGGTCAGACGTGGATGTCAAGGGCCCAGTGATCCAGAGCCGCCCCCCCTCTGCGGCAGGAAGAACCCTGAGCAGAGGCCAGGTGGAGCTCTGGCCTAGATGACACGGGGCTCGGTTTCTATTTGTGTGCACATACAGCAATGCACTAAAGAGTCTGTCATTGCCCTCTAGTCCTCAGATCCAGGAAAGGATTTTCCCTCTTTGACTGCACATTGCACTGAAATACCCACAGACACTTCCAAATCGGCATCTAAATGGAATTCACTATCTTCCTCCTCCAGACCAGCTCCTCCTCTACCCCAGGCTCAGTGCCACTACCAGGCAGCCAGTCATGGCAGCCAGGAAGATTGGTCCTCTTACCCTTAAAAAAACAGAAGCAAAGGCAGTTCCATTTAGAAAGCATAGTCTTTTCAACAAACAGTGCTGGAACAACGGGACACCCACAGGCAAAAATATGACTCAGACACAGACCTTCTACCTTCCACAAATGGCTCACAGACTAAACAGAAAACTATAAAACTTCTAGACGATAACTAGGAGAACATCTAGGTCACCTTGGGCTTTTCTATGACTTTCAGATACAACACCAAAAGCAAGACCCAAAAAAGGAAAAAATTGGTAAGTTGCACTTCATTAAAATTAAGAACTTCTGCTCTCTGAGAGACACTGTTATGAGAATTAAAAGACAAGCCACAGACAGTCTTTGCTAAGCACACATCTGATAAAGGATTGTTTTCCAAAATATACAATGAACTCCTAAAACTCAACAATAAGAAAACAAACAACCCAATTTTAAAATGAAAAAGATCTGAACCAACACCTCACCAAAGAAGATATGCAGATGGCAAATAAGCCTATGAAAAGATGGTCAGCAACATATGTCATTAGGGAACTGCAAATTAAAATTCAGATGGGATACTGTACACACCTATCAGAAAGTCCAAAACCCAGAACACTGGGGCAGCAGGAGCTCTCAGTCACTGCTGGTGGGGATGAAGATGGTGCCGCCACTCCTGAAGACAATGTGGCAGTTTCTACAAAACCGAGCACACCCTTGCCGTACGATCCAGGCATCATGCTCCTTGGCATTTACTCAAGTGAGCTGAAAACTATGTCCACACAAAAGCCTGCAAATGGAGGTCGATAGAGCTTTATTCATAATCGCCAAAGCTTGGAAGCAACCACAATGCCATTCTATAGGTGAGTGGGTAAATGGAAGGTTATTCAGTGCTGAAGAGGAATGAGCTCTCAAGACCCCCAAAGACACAGAGAGGCCTTACATGCGCACTGCCGAGTGAGAGAAGCCAATCTGAGAAGGCCACCTACTGGATGAGTCCAAATACAGGACCTTCTGGAAGCCGATGGAGACAGCATACAGATCGCTGGTTGCCAAGGATTTGGGGGGCGGCGGTGGGGCGGGGCGGGGGGGAGAGGGGAGGTGAGGAAGGATGAAGAGGTGGAGCTCAGTGGAATTTTAGGGCAGTGAAATTACTATGTATGATACAGTAATAGTGGATACACATCATTATACATTTTCAAAACCCATAGTATATACATCTCAAAAAGTGAACCCCAACATAAACTATGGACTTGAGTTAATGTGTTGATACTGGATTGTCCATTGTAACAAATGCACCACACTAATAAAGATGTAAATAATAGGTGAGTAGGTGGGAACTCTCTGTAATTTCTGATCATTTTTCTGTAGAACTAAAACTGCTCTAAAAATATCCTATATAATAAATAGTTAATATGCTAATTAGACTGAACAGCAGAACAACTGTCCGGACAACCTTCCAGATGAAGCCGGGGCTGCGAGGGCCAAGGCAGTTGGGGCTATGAGGGCCGAGCCCCTTGCACGAATTTCGTGCATCGGGCCTCTAGTTAATTAAAAAAACAGAAATGACAGGAATCAATTTTCCTCTGAATGTTTACTTAAATGATGTCTTTGTGCTACAGAGTTAGACTAACAGAAAAAGAACTATTTGAAAATTCTGAGGCTGAACCTCATCATTTCCAAATAGGTACTGGTTGTCTTGAATTAAACATCTGCCCTTTAAAAAAAGCACAGCAGTGATGCATGCTCCTTGTAAAAAGGAAAAAAGGCAACACAAAGATGAACAGACAAGTCAAAGTTCCTCTCCCTACTCACAAATCTCAGCCATCAGAGGTAACCAACTATCATCTGTCCCCCGGCCCAGTGTGCGCTGGAATTGTGCTGAGCTCTTTCCTCTTCATCCTATTTATTCAATCCTCCTCTGAGTCCATACATTTTGCTTCTTGAATGTCTCTGGAGTTCATCCCTGCCTACCATCATCTCTTACTTGGACCACCGTCATAGTCTATTCACGGATCCTCCTGCCTGTCTTGTCTCTTTTTAATCTGTTCTCCACCAGTTCATTCTAAAACCAGTGATTTTCCTAAGATGCAATTCTGATCATGATGTCATGCTCACTTACAGCCCTTTAAGGGCTTCCCATCACCAGCAGCATAAATGGCTTATACTGTATGCACCTCCTGATACTGCTCTGCCTCCCTTTCCAATTTACCTCCTCCTGTGTCTCAGTGCCTTGTGTGCAACCATACCAAGCCCTTGGAAAGCACCTTGTATACCACCACTCTGTGCCTCCAACATGTTGCTTCCTGTACCTGGAGCAGTCGACAGCACCTGGAAAGCACCTATTCATCTTCAGAGACTCAACTCAAGTCTTCAAGGCGAAATCTCCCTCCAGGGCACACCTCTCTGATCCTCCGGGGGCAGCTGATCGAGCTCATTAAGCTCCATACACACAACTTATCCGTCATTTTCTGCTATCAGCTGTCTTCCCTACGAAAGTTCTTGGCAGCAAAGACAGTGCCTGGCTCACCTACAGCTCCAGCTCTAGTTGTATCTCGCCCCAGCGCTCAGCATTCTGCCCACCACATAGTACGGACTCAACAATGTCTGATGAATGATGCCTAAACATGGGATTTCTTTAGGAACCCACAGCATCGGATGAGCCCACAGGAAAGCCAATTGCCAATAATGAGTAACCTCAAACTGTTTCCTCCGCCTCTGCCGGCCCTGCTCCTTGGCCACGGCCCCCAGCAGACCTCCGCTCCCCTGTTCCATTTTCCTCCCCTCCTGCCACATCTAAGTGGCGAGAGAGGTGGTAGGTCTGGATTTGGGTGAAAACCTGTCCCAGAGGAGCTGGGCGAGGTGTGGACACCTGCTGGCACCGGGCAGGGGGCAGTCAGAGCATGAAGACCAGGGCAGCAGCTTGGGACAGAGAAGGGCACCTTAGTAACAGGTTCCCGGAGTTGTGAATACAAAAGCATGTAAGGCAGCCGGCCAACCTCTGCCATGATTTACCTGGTTATTGGTGGGAATCAGAACTGTTTAAAAAATGTAAAATCTGACGTGACTTTACTCACTTAACTGCCAGTGAGCAGCAGAGCCCTGCGCTTCCTCCTTACTGAGTGCTTCTCACTGCGATGTCAATAGGACTAAGAGGACTCAGAACAAAGCTGGAGGGGGAGGAGGACTATTTATCAACAGGGTTATGAGTCTCATTCACAAATTAAGCTGATCATGAAGCCAGAAAAAAACAGGTGAAAGTGCCACTATTAGAAAATTAATCTTTTTATCTGTGGCTTCTCATCTGTTCTCACTCAAAAGAGTAAGTGATAGGAGCTGGTGTAGGCAGCTGATAAAATGACCCTAAAGATCTGTATTTCCTGGTATTCACACCGTGGTGTACTCTTTCCCTAGAGTGTGGGCTGGGTTTAGGGACTCCCCTCTAGGGAACAGAAGTAGCAGAGCCGGCCGTTCTGTCTTGGGCGGCGACTGCCACACTCTCATTCTCCCAGTGAGGGAAGCCAGCTGCCCTGTGGGGAGGTCTAGGTGGCGAGGGGCTGAGGGATGCCCCCGCCAGCAGGCAACAGGCTGACGGCACAGTTAAGCCATTGCCCAGGTTCCAACCCACAGAAACTGAGAGACAGTGAGCACTGTTTTAGCTGCAGCCATGGCTGGCGATTCCAGGCTGCTTCCTCCGTAGCTGTCAGAGGTCTGACATCCACGTATTTCTATTGGATTATTAACTGAGGTCCCAGAGTGAACAGCTGACAATAGTAATTGCTTTCATTTACTCACTGGTTCAACAAAATTTGCTTCTTGACCCCCTGATACCACCAGTTATAACTGATCACACTTCTGTTTCATTATCTTAAGGCTGCACCAGGCCTCTATCCTATATAGTAAAAGGGTAATATGCAAACTGACCCTAACAGCAGAATGACTGGGAATGACTGGTCACTATCACACACAGACCACCAGGGGTCAGATGGTTAATGCAGGAGCTGCCCCCTGGTGGTCAGTGCACTCCCACAGGGGGAGCTCTGGTCAGCCACAAGCCAGGCTGACGGCTGCCAGCACAGCGGTGGTGGCAGGAGCCTCTTCCGCCTCCTCAGCAGTGGTAAGGAGTCCGACTGCAGCTTAGGCCTGCTCCCCGCTGGCAAGTGGACATCCCCCGAGGGCTCCAGGGCTGCCAGAGGGATGTCTGATTGCTAGGTTAGGTCCATTCCCCTGGGGAGCGGGTCTAAGCCAGCAGGTGGACATCCCCCGAGGGGTCCCAGACTGTGAGAGGGCAATGGCCAGGCTGAGGCCCGCCCCCCCCCCCACAAATTTTTGTGCACTGGGCCTCTAGTCATTAAATAAGAATGCTTCCCATCTGGCAAGCAGCCCATTAGTGCTAACACCTACCCCAGGACCAGTAGGAAGGGAAACAAGAGGAGCCTGTACCTGCTTGGAGGTAAAACCTTCTCTTCCCTGTGGGAATCATGATCCATCCCAATCCTGCAGCTCAGCTCGGGAACATCGTTAACTGGCTCTGTCAGACCTGTGGCAGAGAGAACTCGTGGTGGGCAATGGGCACCCACACAAGTCTGGTGTCTAGTTATTCACACTCACTAGACTGAGGAGGCCCCACGTTTGGATTCGAACTGATCTTACACAAACTCGTTCAATTGTTCTAGTCTTTTATGTTTTCTGAACGCCAGGCCCCATGGGGGTAAGAGAGGACCAAAGAAGTTATTTTATAAAAAACAGCAAGTGAAACTGATTATGACCTTTCTCCTACAAAGTAACAAGTGGCAAAGAAACAATTTATTTGCAAAGATATAAACGTATATTATGATTCCATACTTCTCTTTCTGCTTCTGATAAAGTTAAATTCCCCACATGATGGTACTCAAGGGGCCCACATCACCTGGTCTTCTAAAGCAGTAGCTCCCATATTTTAGTATGTCACAGACTAATAAAATTTCCAAAAAGACTTTGACAACTTGCCAGCTTTCTGTTTAGCCGTCTATGCCCAGAGAAACAAGCAAATGCACAAATAAAACTCCACTCTGCCACCACTGAAACCATCATTTACAGACGAAAGCCCAGGGTAGCCTCTAAAAGAACAGACAGGGAATCCTGCCAGAGTAAAGAGCAGTCCTGTAAGTGGAATCAACTTAGCTTTAGGAAGAACTCAGCACAGTAGCTTTATTTCGTTTCACTAAATATTGCTAAGCATTTTTGTCACTAACGTTTGGGAACCACTGTTGTAAGTTGTTAATAAAGACCCAACCAGTAGATTCTCATGAAATAGGCATATATGGTAGTTACACTGGATACTTGGCATCTAAAACAAAGTTTCACACAATAAACCATTTTTCTCACTCTCTTTCAATGAAGCGTCATTTGTTCACAGGAAAGTATTTGGCTCCTAGATGTGCAGGGGATACTGAGGAACTAAGACTGGCCATGACTTGGTAATTGTTGAAGCTGGTGATGATGAAATGGGGATTTATTATTCTAGCCTCTCTACTTTTGTAAATGTTTTTGAGTTTTCCATTTATAAAAAGCTTTAATGGCCCTAGCCTGTTTGGTTCAGTGGATAGAACATTGGCCTGTGGACTAAAGGGTCCCAGGTTCGATTCCGGTCAAGGGCACATGCCTGAATTGCGGGCTCAACCCCAATAGGGGGCGTGCAAGAGGCAGCCCATCAATGATTCTCTCTCATCATTGATGTTTCTATCCTTCTCTCCTTCTCCCTTCTCTGAAATCAATAAAAATATATTTTAAAAAAAGATTTCATGATGCAAAAAGTTATTGTAGAAAAGAGGTTACATAGGTGAATGCCTTTGTTCTTAGAAGATACATGATGAAGTTTTTAGAGGTACATGACTTATTTTCCATGAGAAAAAATATAGAGCGTGCGCACAGGCAATGTGGCAGAAATGCTAACCGTGTGGGCATCACTATGTTCTTTTTAACTTTCCAACAAATTTAAAATATTTCAAAGTGAAAAGTTAAGGGGTGCATATATCCTTTCTGATTGGTGATTTGGGTTTCTTGGGATATATTCCTAGAAGTGGGATCTCTGGGTCAAATGGGAGTTCCATTTTTAATTTTTTGAGCAAACTCCATGCTGTTTTCCACAGAGGCTGTACCAATCTGCATTCCCACCAGCAGTGTACTTTTCTCCACAATCTCACCAATACTTGTCATTTGTGGATTTGTTGATGACAGCCATTCTGACAGGTGTAAGATGATACCTCATTGTCATTTTAATTTGCATCTCTCAGATCAGCGGTGCTCAACCTGTGGGTCTCGACCCCTTTGGCGGTCGAACGACCCTTTCACAGGGGTCGCCTAAGACCATCCTGCATATCAGATATTTACATTATGATTCATAACAGTAGCAACATTACAGTTATGAAGTAGCAACAAAAATAATTTTATGGTTGGGTCACAACATGAGGAACTGTATTTAAAGGGCCAGAAGGTTGAGAACCACTGTCTTAGATGATTAGTGACTTTGAGCATTTTTTCATATGTCTCTTGGCCATTTGTATGTACAGTTTGGAGAAGTGTCTATTTAGGTTCTTTGCCCATTTTTCAATTGGATTGTTGGTCATTCCTTTGTTAAGTTGTATGAGTTCCTATATACTTTGAAATTAATCCCTATTGGATGTATCATTGGGAAATATATTCTCCCATGCGGTGGGCTCTCTTTTCACTTTGTTGATCGTTTCTTTTGCTGTCCATAGCAACACAATTTAAAACAGCTAAGATTTGAAAACAGCCCAAGTGCCCATTGGCAGATGAGTGGATAAAAAAAGCTGTGGTACATTTATTTCTATAATGGAATACTATGCAGCAGTAAAAAAGAAGGAATTCTTACCATTTGCAACAGCGTGGATGGACCTGGAAAGTATTATGCTAAGCAAAATAAGCCAGTCAGAAAAAGATAAATATCACATGATCTCATATAGATAAGTATATATGGAATCTAATGAACAAAATAGATCTGTAGACATAGAAGCATGGAGCAGACTAACGAATTCCAGAGGGAAGGTGGAGTTGGGGGTGGTCGAGGGGAGAGATTAACTGGGGAACTTATATGCATATATGCATAGCCCATGGACACAGACAATAGTGTGGTGAAGGCATGGGAAGGGCAGGTGCAGGGTGGAGGGGAAAAAACAACAAAGGGGACATCTATAATACTTTTAACAATAAAAATAAATTTAAAAAAAAGTTAAGGGGAAAAGGTGATTTACCAAAGTTCCTGCTTAGGTGAATTGAACCTTAAGTGGATAGTTAAAATTCCCTTTGTTTTTCAGCCTCTCTGAAGTCTTTAGTCCCAGCGAAAATGGGCAAACACAGTCAAATATGTAAACTTACCAATAATTCACTAGTTCAAAATGAGAATTAAGAGAACATCTTCAGCAATCGAGCTATAGCAGCTTACTGAAGGACTGAGGGAAATACACACAGGCACACTTTCCAACGACAACAAATGCAAGTTCATTACTCTGACCAGACTGGATGCTCCCTACAGCACATGCAACTCCAACAGCCGCTCAGGAAGGAGGTCTCACAGAGGAAGCAGAGGCAAAGTGCAACTAAGACAGGTTTTTTTAATTCCTGATCCCAGGGACAAAGACATTTTTGAGATAATATAACTAACTAACTCAACCAAGTCAACCTAGTATATACAATTTCAAATTTATTTTTTTTAAAGAGGAATTTGATTATTTTACTGAGAGTTGATTTTCAACTCTGGATTCATTAAAAAAGCCACCTCAAGAACTTAAATTGCTTAAATTGTATTTACCAAAAAACCCACTTTGACTCCACATTTCAAATCTGGATTCCAAAGCACCCAATTTGCCGCTTTAGTGCCAGTCTCTTAACCAGCAGCGACCCCATGTGGCTACAGGAGAAACAAACGTAATTCAAGTAGCAGGGCCTTGAAGTAATTTTTCTCACTTCAATCTTCAAGAATTTAACTCATGCCCTAGCTGGTTTGGCTCAGTGCATAGAACATCAGCCTGTGGACCAAAGGGGTCTGAGTTCGATTCCCGTCAAGGGCAGCATGCTTTGGTTGCAGACTTCTCCCGGGCACAGCCCCTGGTTGGGGCGCGTACAGGAGGCAACCAATCCATGTGTTTCTCCCACATCGATGTTTCTGTCTTTCCCTCTATCTTCCACTCTTTCTAAAAATAAACGGAAAAATATCCTCGGGTGAGGATTAACCAAAAAAAAAAAGAATTTAACTCATGTTGCTGGATGTGGACAGGTCTGCCGATGGGTGACTAGGTACACTCTGCAGATGGTTATAGGGGAAATGCAGGCTGGGTCCCAGTGAGATTGGACCCAGCAAAGCGACCTTGTGCTCCAACAGGAACATCTACAGTGTGAGGGGCGTGGGAGCCCGGGGCAGTTGCTTCTGGAGATAATGAAGTGCTGAGAGAACACAATTCCGGCCTGGGATCACTGGGTTCTTTATCATCCTGCCATTTTCCACCTACAAACTGAAAATACAAGAACAACAAAGATGGCTTGGAACCGACGGGGCCTGAGGATGGAGCCTCGGACAGGACGCCGGGCGGCTCTGCGGGGAGGGCCCAGCAGGGACTGCTCGCTCTCCGGGGACATTCGGTGCCGCCCGGTCCCAGGCGCCGCCGCCTCCCGGGCCCTTCCCGGCCTCCCTGCCGCCCCCGCGCAGCTCCCGCTCAGGAGGCCGCCTGGTCCGCTGGTCGCAGCACAGTCACCTGCAACACTCCTGTCTCTCAAGAGAGAAGAGGAGCGACCCGAACGGACTCGGCCCCCGTCCTGCCCGATTCACATCCTCAGCCCGAGGCGCTTCCCTTTGGGGCCTTGCGGTCCCCAGGCCTCGAGGTGCGGAGGGAGGACGAGCCAACCCGGGGGCGGTGCCCAGGGCTGCGCTGCGGGCCCTCAGCGCCCCCCCCCGACCGGACACTAAGCACCCGAGGGGCGCGGGGCGCGGGGCCCCGGGCCGGGACCTACAGGGAGGCTGCTCCTCGGGGCTGCTGTTGTCCTGCCGGGCGGGCCCCGGGGCTCCGGGCTTGAAGGAGCAGCTCTCTGCGCCGCTCGGGTCCTGCAGGGGCACGTTCTTCTCCACCGCCTGCATTTTGCTGATGGAACCTGGGGACCTGGGGGGGGGGGGGGGGGG
>NW_005872172.1:42842-95624 GCF_000147115.1 Myotis lucifugus
CCTGGCGACGGGCGACGGGCTCCTGGTGCCCGGCCTCCCCTGGCCCCGCTCTGCGCTGCGGCCCCTGCAGTGACTCCCCTCCCCCAGGCCTGCCCTTCGCGGGAAAGAGGAAAAGAAAGTGTCCACCCCGGGCCTGGGCCTCGGCCTGACCTCTCTGACTTGGCTTCTTGCCACAGAAGCTCATTTAAAAAATAATAAAACAAAAGGTGCGAGCATTGCCTGTAAGAACCGAGTTCTCGTGATCGCGCTGTTGTTAGCGGGGAACGTGGGTTTTTCTTGCACAACGTGTGCCTTTTGGAGGGAAAGGGAAGAGCCCGAGAGCACGTGTGCTTCCGGAGGTCCGCTCGGCTGGAGGCCCCGGAGGCCTGGGGAGTGGCCAGGAGGCCTCGTTTAGGGAGGCACCTCCATGCGAGGACGCTCCCCCCTCTCCCTACCCCCCATCCCCCACCGAGGACGCTCCCCCCTCTCCCCACCCCTCCATCCCCCACCCCCTCTCCCCACCCTGCCGGGACCTCGAAGGTCAGCTGCGAAGCAGGCTGGCTTTTCCGCAGCCCAAGGGGCGGATGCCGCATGCCTTCAGCGGAGTTCAATGAAAATATGACTCTTCATTTTTACATAGGCTGGGGTGTAGATGCTTCATCAGAATTAAAATATTCATTATAACACCAGAAAGGAAGGAAGGAGGAAAGGAAGAGAGGAAGGAAGGAAGGAAAGAAAGAATTAATTCTGTTTGGTCATTTTTATTTGTGGGAGAAATTTTCTAGAAGGAACCAGTTCTTTTCCCCACAAAAACAGCATTGCCATAAGACCCTTCCTGCCGATGCCTGAGTTACCCCAGCCGCCCATCATATACATTACACAGCCTCTTTTTTTTTATTTTTTTTAAAAATATATTTTATTGATGAAAGAAAGAAAGAAAGAAAGAAAGAAAGAAAGAAAGAAAGAAAGAAAGAAAGAAAGAAAGAAAGAATTCTGTTTGGTCATTTTTATTGGGGATGTGCCCGCAACCAAGGTACATGCCCTTGACCGGAATCGAACCTGGGACCCTTGAGTCTGCAGGCCGACACTCTTACCCCAGCCGCCATCATATACATTACACAGCCTCTTTACTGTACATCTTAAATCCGAATTCTCTGAAGAAATAGCAGAGTGGGAGCATGTGTGGGGGAGGAAGGGATGGGGGGGGGGGGGGGAGAGGCAGAGTTAAGCATTCTCCCAGGACAGCATTTCATGATCTTTATCATGAATATGTCAGAACTAACTAGGCAAAGTTGAGGGGAATGGAAAGATGATGTGAGATATGCGCCCTTTCCCTTGGGGTCTTAGTTAATAATAACGGGTTTTTGTTTAATGATTTACAAAATGCTTCGACATGGCCAGTCCATGTGCTCTGCACACAACCCTACCGTTCAGGAGGCAAAGTGGGTGCTATGTTGGACCATTGAATAGATGAGCACACTGGGGATCAGAGAGGTTTTGGGAAGTTACCAAAACTCACGTGGCAAGCAAGGTCTTGACTCTTGATCACATGCTTTTAATTCGCACCACCTCCTGCCTCTGGCTGAGAAGCTGTATAAGAAAATAGAACTACTTGTCATGGTACAGTGAGCACCAGAGCGGGGTCCAAGCCAGGGCGCTCCTGGAGGCCAGAGGAAGGGCGGGAGGTCCCCGCTGGGTCACTGACTTGGTCTTTGGAAATGGGTCTCCTGTGTGGCCTGGCTCCCTCTCAACCTCAGACCCTCTTGAAACGCTCCTAACGTGAAACTGGGCTTCCCACAGACGTCCATTATTTAGAGAAAATGCACCCCCACCCCCACCCCCATCTCCCCGTAACTTGACACCTTTACCCTATTAAAGTGCACTGGTCTCCCAAGACCCATAGACAAGTTCTCCTCAAGCAACCCAGGCCCAGACAGGAGTCAAAGCCACTGCGCCCAAGCTGTCCACCGGACCCCTAAATCCACATTTGTGGTAATACTAAGTCGGTCTGCTCTCCACGCATCTTTGAGAATTCTTCTCTCAGATGAGGTGCTTCCTGAATTGGCCGGCACACCTCTGGGTGCCGCCGTGCGCACACCCACCCCAGTTTGAGAAGAAGTCTAGTCTAACGTGCAGCTAGAATTTTCCTACTTTTCAGCCAGTTCCCCACATACGTGAGCTTCCACCCAAACCCAAAAGTATGATTTGTCCTCATTTGTTAAATATGACCTTGGGTGCACTATCCCACCAGAGCAGAGCATACAGCAAGCCGGCCCTGCCCACAAAGACATTCGGAAAGGGGTGGATAGAGACGGAGCTGTAGGAGACACGCTCCTACATGGCCGCAGAGGTACAGACCACAGGCCTGAGGGGGGCTCCTGAGTGCGGATCTGCTAGCTTTAGAAAACAAAACAAAATGACAAACAAAACAAAACAAAAAACCCCACAGCCTTATTTTACAGAGAAGCATCTTACAAAGAAGGCTCAGTAGGGTTACATGACCTAACCAAAGTCAGCCCCAGTTTATGGAAAATTCAGGGCTAGAACCCGTATCGCAGTTTACTCCATAGCACAGAGAGCGAAGCAAGAGGAAAAGCTAATCCTGTAAATAACTGTTTACATTTCCCGGAGAAAAATGTAAATGACAGGCCATGGCATGGGAGGAGCCAGAGAAGAAGTTAGAGGGAGGCCAAGACTGGAGCCTAGGAGAGTGTCCCGTCAGCGGAGGCGCTGGCACCCACAGGGCGGGGTGTTTACGTGGAACCACTGGAGCCGTGTAAACTGGGACCGACTTCATCACAGCCTCTCCTACGAGACAGAACCGCACGTCAAACGATTTGCTTTAGTCTTTTGACAAATGTGTTTTCTTCACAGAACCCAAGAGGAGTGAGAGAAGGGTTGAGGTACTGGGGGGTGGGGAGGAATCTGGGCACAGACCTTTTTAAAAAATTTTTAAGTATTTTTTATTGGTTTTTAGAGAGAGAGGAAGCGGGGGAGAGAGAGAAACATTGATGTGAGAGTGAGACCTTGACCAGCTGCCTCCTGTATGCCCCCGACTAGGGATTGAGCTGGCAACCCAGGCGTGTGCCCTGACCGGGAATCGAACCAGCAACCTTTCCATGCACAGGATGACGCCCAGCCAACTGAGCCACACCGACCAGGGCACTGATGCAGCCCCTGGAGGCTCAGAGTGAAGTGTGGCGGGTAGGGAAACCATCATAAGTCTCTAGGGCAGCGGTTCTCAGCCTGTGGGTCACGACCATTGGAAAACACATATAGCATATCAGATAGTGACATTACGATTCATAACAGTAGCAAAATTACAGTTATGAAGTAGCAACGAAAATAATTTTATGGTTGGGGGTCACCACAACATGAGGAACTGTACTAAAGGGTCGAGGCATTAGGAAGGTTGAGAACCACTGCTCTAGGGAAAGGGGGCTCTCAGGGAGGACAGAGAAGGTCCTGGCAGCAGCTCGACTGCCTACTTGTGCAGCCACATGGCACTCCACCAGCTCCTTCCTGCTCCGGGTCCCTCCTGTCTAGGGCGCTTCCCCTCCTCCACGCCGTTTCCGCTCCCTCTCCCCCTCCCTCCCTCTCATCCTTCAGGTCTAGCTAGTGGGCCTGACTTCCCCAGAGGAGCACCCACGGGCCCCATTAGCGGCTCCCAGTGCCCCTACTTTCTCTTCCTAGCTCACGGGTGAAATTATATGTTTGTATAATCAACTTTGATTGAATGTCCAAGTCCCGCGTGAGACTGTCAGCTTCCGAGAGCAGACACTGTGCGCCTCATCCACCCCGGGCCCCGTCCATAACTGTGGGTGGGACGAACGGGTGCCAACAGGAGGCAGCAGTGCTGGAGGACGAGTGACAGGGGATGGGCCACTGCCGCCACGCACACCCAGGAAGTCTGGGTGCCCTGGAACCGGGCGGGGACAGCAGGGGGCAGTGGCACCCCGGGAGTGTAATGCACAGAGGCCGCTCGGCTGAGGGAGCCTCGCTCAGTGACTCTCTGGCCAGGGTCAGCAGCAGCCCCAAGCCACAAGCACTGGCTTTAAAAGTCCTAAGAGCTGCATCTTTCGAGTCCCCAAAACAATCGCGCCTTGTGCCCAGGACACGGTGCAAGTTACACACTTAAAGCAGTTTCCACAGAACCACATTCAGTCGGTTTTAAGCTCTGGGGAAAGCTGGCAGCCTCTTTGTGGGTTTTTTAAAAAACTAGTTAGAGGGACAATTAAACCTTTATGGGCCCCAGAATATACCTCTGCAGACGTAAATAAGGCCCCTTCTTCATCAGCAGAGAGAATCCACTTTCTGCCACCGCAGGACAGAGTCGCGCTCACGTCAGACAGTCTTTGTGACTCGGGCAGGTGACGGGGTCAGCGTGCGCAGTAAGGACTTTGGCCCGAAGTTGGTCACAGGCCTTTTCTCAGAATGGACACATCGCAGGCCTTGGGCTTAGCTGGTCTTAAATAAATCACAAACCCCAGAGTGCTCCCAGAAAGCTGCCAGGATTCGTGGCCCAGAAACTCATCTTGCTCCCTCCTGGTGTTACTTTGGGCCGAAACGGTCCATTTGTCAAAGACGTCTGGCTCCTTTCTTCCCACTCTTACAACACAATACAATGCATTCATGTATTTTCAGTGCAATGTCCTTGAATGGTCGCATGATTTTTTTTTAATGCAATAATATCATTAAATGCACCAGGGGGCTCTCTTCTTAAACGAACCTTTGAGTAAACTCTTTTGTAAGGGAAGTCATCCGCCACCAATTTGTTTTCCAAATCTGAGGTTTCACAGGGAGATTTTCTTAAACCAGGTCCACTTTAGGTGGTGGCCTGTGCAGTTTCTTTATTTTTCTGACTTTGGTAGAGAGACAAGCTTTGCCTGCACGGACATTGTTAGGTGGGGATGAAGGAATCTCAAACACTTGAGAAATAAATCAGTTTCAATCACTCCTGTCATCCGTAATTCTTCAGAACCACCAGCCTAAAGCGAAGTGTAATGATCTCCTGACAAGAATCCAGCCACTTAGATTTAAGGGCCAGTCTATTGAAGTCAGTTTCAAAAGAAATGCAGAGAACAGGGTTTTAAAAAAACATTTATTGTAGGTTTTTTTTTTATTGTGGTACATTACATAGCACAATATTTATCATTTCAACCATTCATACGTTTACAATTCCGTGGCATTAAATAAATCAAATTCACAATGTTGTGTAACCATCGCCACTATCTATACCCCCAACCTTTCATCATCCCCAATAAAAACTCTGTACTCAGTAAACAATTACACACACCCCCATCTCTATTGGCCTTGTTGTCTATGAACAGAGAACAGTTTTAAACTCCAGTCTGGCTTCGGGGCTTTTCCCTTCCCGTGGCTGGCCGGAGAGTGGGGAGGCGGCCACCCTCTCCTCACCTTGCAGACTTCCAGAGCGGCCCCAGCCCCCTCCGCCAACAGAGGCCACGAGATGAAGCCGCGGCCCCAGCGGGAACAAAAGGAGGTCACGGGGTCTGAGTCTCTGTTCTGAGCTCAGGAATGGCAAGAATTTTCTGACTTCAGTGTCTGAGGAAGCGTCTGCGCGATGAGCTAGATGGCCGTTCTGGTGTCTGCAGCCGGCGTGTGGCCGCCCGGTGCCAGTCACCACCGAGCTCCCTACCTGAGCCCGGCCGGTGTGGCCCAGTGGATGGAGCATCGACCCACGAACCACATAGGGGCATGCAGGAGGTGGCTGGCCGATGTTTCTCTCTCATGGATGTTTCTACCTCTCTATGCCTCTCCTTCTCTCTCTCTCTCTCTTTCTCTCTCTCTCTTAAAAAACAACATCAATTAAAAAATAAAGTCCCTACCTGAGCCCTGTCAGGGCGAAGAGAGATGGGAATGCAAGAGACCTGGGCGGCTCCCTCGGGCACCTCAGATTCCGGGTACACCCTGCGGAATCGTCATCTCTTGCACCCATTCGTAGCCCACAGAGGCCCACTCAGAGTGACAGACAGAGTGACTGACAGACAGAGTGACTGACAGACAGAGTGACTGACAGACAGAGTGACTGACAGACAGAGTGACAGACAGAGTGACTCCCCCCTTCGGCTAGATTTCACTCTGCACACCATGCTTGGACTCTCAAAGGAGCTGGCCTCCCCGGCCTCGGCCCCCCGCCCTCTCCCAGTGCACAGCTCAGGGTAACTGAAGACTTGGCTTATGAAATCCGATTTCTAATTTTTCCAAGAACTACTTGGGGACCCCCAGCATCGCCTCCCCAACCCCAGGACCCTCAGCACAAAAGTGAGCCTTGGGGCAGTGGCAGGGGAATGGCCTGAGCTCCTCCTCTGCCCCCTGCTGGTGGCCCTGGGCATGTCACTTCACGGCTCTGACCTCTGTTCCCTCGGCTGGACTAGGGAGGAGCAGGCTTTCTGAAATGTGGAGTAGTCCTTTCCTCTCCTCTCGTTTTCTCTGATAACATGGACATTGTCAGAGAGGACCAGGGGGCCGGGAGGCAGTTGGGGGAAGAGGGAGTGGGTGTGTGTGTGTGTGAGGACAGGTGGAGAATGAAGTTTCGGTTTGGTCTTTGTGAGGAAGTATTCCTCAGACAGGTGGCAATAAGCAGCTGGCATTAAGGAGAGAGATTGATACTGATAACGAGAATGGACTTAGGAGTCACAGCTGATAGATGGAATCTATACTAATAAAAGGGCAATATGCTAATTAAACCGGACGTCTTCCGGACATCCTTCCAGACACCCTTCCAGACAAAGCCATGGTGGTGGGGGCTGAGGCAGAGGCGGTTGGGGCGATCAGGCATGCAGGCAGGTGAGCAGTTAGCAGCCAGCGGTCCCAGAATGCAAGGGGGATGTCTGACAACCAGCAGTCAGACATCCTGGATTGGAGAGGGTGCAGGCCGGGCTGAGGGACCCCCCACCCATGCACAAATTTCATGCACCGGGCCTCTAGTAGTGATCATAATACCAGACGACACATCCAGTGCTGAACATGTGTCAGAACTTCACATGGAGGGGCTGCTCTAGTCTCACACACTATGGCAAGGATGTTTTTGCATCTGCTTTACAGGGGAGGAAACCGAGGCATCCTGCCCACCGTCACAAGGTGAGTACCTGCAGGACAGGGACGTGGACCCGGGGAGTCTGGCCCAGAGCCCCGGCCAGCCTTTCACATCACCTCCGGGAAAAGCGAAGGTGGAGCAGCACAGGAGAAAAGCAATCCGGGCAGAGAACGGCATCTCGACAAATACGTAACTAGTACTCCTACTCCCAGTCAGCTGCGACCGAAACTCTGATTCTCAGAAGCTGTGAGCAACCAATGGAACTGTCCCGTGCGTCCTGCCACCGCCCGCCGGGCTGGCTCGCACACGGTGGACAATCGCCCTGAGCACTCGCTACATGCCAGGCATGGGCACAGGGGCATCACACACATTGTCCCATTGAGGCCTCTCGCAGCCTACAAAGGAGGTGTTCTAGTGCCCATTTTCAGGAGAGGAAACCGAGGCTCCAGGAGCTTAAGGGGTTTACCCACCTATTAAGTCTCAGAGCTAAGAACTCAACGCCGGGCCGTGTGCTTCTGTGGCCCCTTCAAGGACTGCCTCCCCCAAGCAGTCTTTCCTGATTGCCCATCAACAGTCCTAGAGTGGACGCTCTGGACAGTTCTGTTGTGTTTTTATAAGGTTTCTCCCTTGAATGAGTTTGTAGTTGAAACCAGTATTTGAAGCCAGTGCTTCCGGGAGCTGCTACAGAGTTACCCACTGCCTTGAACCAACGTTAATGTTAACTACATGCATATTCGAGTTCATTTAGCTCAACTAGCGTAAAGCAGCGCCTCTAGTTTTGGGTCCCTGAGATGCACCCAGCTCGTGAAGCCTGACTGGCCTAAGGGTAATCCCACCAAGGAGGCTGGAGGCTTTCCAGAACGTTCTTCACTCTGCTTCCTCACGCTCCCTTCAGGAAGGAAGACTCTTGCCTCTGGACTCTGTCCTGCGTTAGGGGAGACCGGGAACAGTCCCTGGGGGCCATCTCACTGCCAGCCTCGCTATGGGACCCCCTGGAGCCCAGCTCCTGCCTGAGATTCCCCAGCATCCAGCCAGCCGTCCCTTATGTTGAAGTCAGTGTGATGGGGGTGCCGGCGCCCCAGCTCCCACCGGAGGGCAGGGCGAGCAGCACGAAGGCACCACCACGCCCGTCCTGCCCTGCTGCGTCCAGCCTCCGACAGCTTAGAAACGAAGAGATGACGCGTCATGTCACTGAGTGAATGAGTCAGAGACGCAGTGAGTGGACCTAATCCCATAGACGCAGAGGATGGTGTAGCTAGAAAACACTTTTAAAATCACCGAACCAAGTCTTCGCCCTTTCTGTTCGACTCTACGGTGAGAAGAGTTGCTGTGTCAGGGAAGTTCGGGGTAGAGGTCCCTCTGATCAGGGCAGACACCCAGAGCCGCGGGCCGATCTTCAGTCTGTAAACTCTGCAGTGAGGTCACCGCACTCATTGCCGATATTGGTAATCTGTGTCTCCTCTCTTCTTACTGATCCATGTGGCTAAAGGCTTATCAATATTATCGAACTTCTCAAAGAACTAGCTTTGGCTTCATTTACTTTGCCATTGTTTTGCTGTGTTCCATGTCATCAATTCATGCTCTGTCATTTATTATTTCCTCTCTTCTGCTTCCTTTGGGTTTCATCTGCTCTTCTTTTTCTAGTTTCTTAAAGGGGGAGCTGAGGCTATTGATTTGCGACCCTTTAAGTACTGATTCAATAGGCAGCCCACACACTTTGGACATGTTGTTTTCATTTTCATTCTATTCAAAATACATTCTACTTTCTCTTTTTAAAATAAATTTGATGGGTAGATTATTTAGAAATGTGTTATCTTGTTTCCAAATATTTGAAGTTTTTCAAGAATCTTTCTGTTATTGACTTCTAACTTAATTCCATTGTGTTGTGAGGACATTTTTTTATGACTTGAATCTTTTAAAATTTATTGTGATTTATTTTATGGCTGAGAATGTGGCCCATTTTAGTAAATGTTCCATGTGCATTTGAAAAGAATGTGTAGCCTGGCCGTGGTGACTCAGTGGTTGAGTGTCGACCTATGAACCAGGAAGTCTCGGTTCGATTCCTGGTTAGGGCACATGCCGGTTTGCGGGCTCAATCCCTGGTGGAGGGTGTGCAGGAGGCAGCCAATCAGTGATTCTCTCTCATCATTGATGTTTTTTATCTCTCCCACCCTCTTCTTCTCTGAAAAAAAAAATACACACACACACACACACACACACACACACACACACACACACACACATAGAATGTGTATTCTGCTGTTGGATGGAGTGTTCTATGAATGTCAACTAGGTCAAGTCAGTTAATGGTGGTGTGATTTGTCTTCTATGTCCTTGATTCTTTTCTACCTACTTGTATGTCAATATAAAGAAGGAGTATTGAAATCTCCTACTATAATTGTGATTTGTCTATTTGTCCCTGCGATTCTATCAATTTTTGCTTTATGTATTTTGAAACTCTGTTATTAGGTGTATAAACTTTTAGAATTGAGTCATTTTGATGAGTTGGTCCCTTTATCATTGCTCTGAAACCTACTGATGTTAATATAGCCACTCCATCTTCTTTTTTCCAAACTTTAGAAAATTTTTATTGATTGATTTGAGAAAGAGAGAGAAACATCTATTTGCTGTTCCTCGTTTTTATGCATTCATTGACTGGTTCTCTTATGTGCCCTGACCAGGGATAGAACCCACAACCTTGGGGTATTGACGCCCCAACCGACTGAGCAACCCAGCCAGGGCTCACAGGTATTTTAATTTAATAATATACTATGGACATCTTTCCAGGTCATAGACATCTCTTTTCTTTATTTCATTTTTATTGCTGACAGTTTTACAGATGACCGAATTTCCCCCTGTATCTCCCTCCACCCAGCCCCTGCCCCACCCCAGGCCTTCACAGCACTATTGTCCTCGGCCATGGGCTATGCATACAAGTTCTTTGGTTAATCTCTTCTCGCCCCAACTCTCCTTCCCTTTGAGACCTGTAGTCTGTTCCATGCATCCGTGTCTCTGGACCTATTTTGTTCATCACTTTATTTTGTTCATTAGATTCCACACATATGATACTTGTCTTTCTCTGTATTTCACTTAGCATAGTACTCTCCAGGTCCCTCCATGCTGTTTCAAAGGGTAAGAGATCCTTTTTTTTCATAGCCACATAGTATTCTATGGTATAAGTGTACCACAGCTTTTTTATCCACTCATCTACTGATGAACACTTGGACTGTTTCCAGATCTTAGCTGTTGTAAATGACGCTGCTATGAACATAGGGGTGCATATATTCTTTCTGATTGGTGTTTCCAGATTCTGAGGGGATAGTCCCAGTAGTAGGATCACTGGGTAAAACAGCAGTTCTTTTTTTAATTTTTTGAGAAAACGCTGTAGAGTTTTCCACAGTGGCTACACCAGTCTGCATTCCCACCAGCAGTGCACTAGGGTTGCCTTTCCCCACATCCTCACCAGCACTTGCTGTTTGTTGATTTGTTGATGGTAGCCATTCTGACAGGTGTGAGGTGATACCTCATTGTCGTTTTAATTTGCATCTCTCTGATGATCAGTGGCTTTGGGCATTTTTTCACATGCCTCTTGGCCACCTGTATGTCTTCTTTGGAAAAGTATCTATTCAAGTCCTTTGCCCATTTTTAAATTGGATTGTGTCTTCCTTTTGTTGAGTTATTTGAGTTCTTTATATAGTTTGGAAATTAACCCCTTATCGATGTATCATTGATGAATATGTTCTCCCCTACAGTGGGCTCCCTTTCCATTTTTAGGATTGTTTCTTTTCTGTGCAGAAGCTTATGTAGTCCCATTCGCTTATTTTCCCCTTTGATTCTCTTGCCCTAGGAGATGCATCAGTGAAAATTCTGCTACGTAAAATGCCTGAGATTTTACTGCCTATGTTTTCTTCTAGGATTTTTTATGGTTTCACATCTTACGTTTAAATCTTTTATCCATTTTGAGTTTATACTTGTGTGTGGTGTAAGTTGGTGGTCTAATTTCATTTTTTGTATGTACCTGTCCAATTTTCCCAGCACCATTTGTCTTTTTTTTTTTATTTTTTTTTATTTTTTTATTTTTTTTTTATTTTTTATTTTTTTAATATATTTTATTGATTTTTTACAGAGAGGAAGGGAGAGAGATAGAGAGTTAGAAACATCGATGAGAGAGAGACATCGATCAGCTGCCTCCTGCACATCTCCCACTGGGGATGTGCCCGCAACCCCGGTACATGCCCTCGACCGGAATCGAACCTGGGACCTTTCAGTCCGCAGGCCGACGCTCTATCCACTGAGCCAAACCGGTTCCGGCAGCACCGTTTGTCTTGACTCTATTGAATGCTCTTGCCTCCTTTGTCAAATATTAATTGAGCATAATGGCTTGGGTCGATTCCTGGGGTCTCTGTTCTGTTCCATTGATCTATACGCCTGTTCTTGTGCCAGTACAAGGCTGTTTTTATTACAATGACTTTGTAGTATAGTTTGATATCTGGTATTGTGATTCCTCCAACTTTGTTCTTCTTTCTCAAGATTGCTGAGGCTATTTGGGGTCTCTTTTGGTTCTATATAAATTTTTGGAGTAATTGTTCTAGACCTGTGAAATATGTCGATGGCATTTTAATAGGGATTGCATTGAATCTATAGATTGCCTTGAGTAGTATGTACATTTTAATGATGTTAATTTTTCCAATCCATGAACACAGAATATGCTTCCATTTGTTTGTAACTCCCTCTATTTCTTTTACAACGTCATATGGTTTTCTGAATACAGTCTTTTACCTCGTTGGTTAAGTTTATTCCTAGATATCTTTTGTTGTTGTTGTTGCAATGGTAAATGGGATTATTTTTTAGTTTTTCTTTCTGAGAGTTCATTATTGGTGTATAAAAATGTCATCGATTTCTGGATGTTAATTTTGTATCCTGCTACTTGGCTGAATTCATTTATTAAATCTAGTAGTTTTTTTGGTGGAGTCTTTAGAGTTTTCTATGTACAATATCATGTCACCTGCAAATAATGACAGTTTTGCTTCCTCCTTTCCAAATTGGATGCCTTTTATTTCTTCTTCTTCTCTGATCACTGTGGCTAGGACTTCCAGTACTATGTTGAACAAGATTGGTGAAGGTGTTCTTAAAGAAAACACTTTTAGTTTTCACACCTGCATATAATGTTGGCTGTAGGTTTGTCATATATGGCCTCTATAATGTTGAGGTATGTTCCCTCTATTCCCACTTTGCTAAGAGTTTTTATCAAAAATGGGTCTTGGGTCCTAGCTGGTTTGGCACAATGGATAGAGTGTTGGCCTGTGGACTGAAAGATCCCAGGTTCAATTCCAGTCAAGGGCTTGTACCTTAATTGCAGGCTCAATCCCCGGCCCTGGTCGGGACACGTGCAGGAGGCAACTGATTGATGTGTCTCTCTCACATTGATGTTTCTATCTCTCTGCTCCCTTTCCTTCCACTCTCTCTAAAAATCAATGTAAAAAAATATTTTCGGATTAACAACAACAAAATGGGTGCTGGATTTTGCCCAATGCTTTTTCTGTATCTATGGATATGGTCATATGATTTTTAGCCTTCATTTTGTTTACATGATGTATCACATGTATTGATTTGCAAATATTGTACCAGCCTTGCATCCCCAAAATAAATCCCTCTTGTCATGGTGTCTGATCTTTTAAATGTATTGCTTGATCTGATTTGCTAATATTTTGTTGAGAATTTTAGCACCTATGTTCATCAGGGAAATTAGCCTGTAATTTCCTTTCTTTGTAGTGTCTTTATCTGGTTTTGGAATTAGGATAATGCTGGCCTCATTAAAAGAGCTGGTGTACTTAGTGGTTAGAGCATTGGCCTGTGGACCGAAGGGTCACAGGTTTGATTCCTGGTGAAGGGCACATAACTGGGTTGCAGGGTTAATCCCTGGCCCTGGTCAGGGCACCTGCAGGAGACAACCAATCAATGTGTCTCTCTCACATCGATGTGTTTTTTTCTCTCTCTCTCCCTCCTCCCCTCCCTCCCACTGTCTCTAAAAAGCAATTTTAAAAAAATCCTGGGGAGAGGATTAACAAAATAAAACAAAACAAAACAAGAGCTTGGAAGTCTTCCCTCCTCTTGAATTTTTTGGAATAGTTTGAGGAGCATAGTGTGATTTCTTCTTGAATGTTTGGTAAAATTCACCTGTGAGGTTATCCAGTCCAGGACTCCTGCTTGCTGGAAGTTTTTAAATTACTGCTTCAATTTCATTAGTTGTTATCAGACTATTCAAGTTTTCTGATTCTTCCTGATTTAGTTTTGGAAGATTGTATGTTTCTAGGAATTTGTCCATTTCACCCAGGTTGTCCTGTTTGTTGGCATATAGTTGTTCACAGTATTTTCTCAATATCCTTTGTACTTTTTTGGTGTCAGTTGTTATTTTGCCTCTTTCATTCTGATTTTATTTATTTGGGTCCTCTCTGTTTCTTGATGAATCTGGCTAAAGGTTCATCAATCTCATTTATCTTTTCAAAGAACCAACTCTTGGTTTCATTAATCTTTTGTATTGTTTCTTTTTAGTCTCTATGTCATTTATTTCTGCTCTGATCTGTATTATTTCCTTCCTTCTACTTTGGGCTTTTCGTGTCCTCTTTCTAATGCTTTTAGTTGTAGGATTAGATTGTTTCTTTGAGCTTTTTCTTGTTTCTTGAGGTAGATCTGTAATGCTATAAACTTCTCTCTCAGGACTGCTTTCACCCTGTCCCATAGATTTGGGATTGTTGTGTGTTCATTTTCACTTGTTTCAGGAAGTTTTTTTATTTCTCTTCTTTGATCTCATTGGTAACCCATTCATTGTTTAATAACATGCTATTTAGCCTCCATGTGTTTGAATGTTTTTGAGGTTTTTTTTTAATTGTAGTTGATTTCTAATTTCATGCCATTGTGATCTGAGAAGATGCTTGATATGACAATCTTTTTGAACTTGTAAAGACTTATTTTGTGGCCTAACATGTGGTCTATCTTTGAGAATGTTCCATGTGCACTTGAGAAGAATGTATATTCTGCAACTTTGGGATGAAATGTTCTGTAAATATCAATTAAATCCATCTGTTGTAGTGTGTCATTTAAGGTCACTGTTTCCTTGTTGATTTTTTCTCTGGGAGACCTAGTCAGTGGTATCAGTGGAGTATTAAAGTCCCCTACGATGACTGTGTTGCTGTCATTCTCTCCCTTAAAGTCCACCAAGAGTTTTTTTAAAATATATTTAGGTGCTCCTATATTGGGTGCATATATGTTTTCCAAGGTTATATCCTTTTGTTGGATTGATCCCTTTAATATTATGTGGTGACCTTCTTTGTCTCTTTTATGGCCTTTGTTTTGAAGTCTATTTTATCAGATATAACTATTGCTACCCCTGCTTTTCTTTTGCATGGGAAGTGTTTTTCCATCCCTTCACTTTCATCCTGTGTGAGTCTTTTATTCTGAGATAGGTCTCTTGTAGACAGCATATATTTGAATCATGTTTTCTTTTCCATTCAGCTACCCTACATCTTTTGATTGGAGCACATAATCTATTTACATTTATGGTTATTATTGATATTATTGCTTTTTTTCTTTATGCTTATGTTCCTCTCTCTCTCTCTTCCTCTTCGTCCTCCTCCTCTTCGTGCTCCTCCTCCTCCTCCTCCTCCTCCTCCTCCTCCTCCTCCTCCTCCTCCTCCTCTTCTTCTTCTTCTTCTTCTTCTTCTTCTTCTTCTTCTTCTTCTTCTTCTTCTTCTTCTTCTTCTTCTTCTTCTTCTTCCAGTCCCTTTAGCATTTCTTGCAATGTTGGTTTGGTAGTAATAAACTCCTTTAGCCTTTTTTGGGGGGTGGTGGTGGTCTGAGAGGCTCTTTATCTCACCTTCAATTTTGAATGATAGCCTTGCTGGACAGAGTAGTCTTGGTTTCAGATCCTTGCTTTTCATTACTTTGAATATTGCATGCCATTCCCTTCTGGCTTGTAGTGTTTCTGTGAGAAATCAGCTGAAAGCCTTATGGGAGCTTTCTTGTAGGTAACTGACTGTCTCTCTCTTGCTGCCCTTAAGATTCGCTCTGTCTTTAATGTTTGCCATTTTAATGATGATATGTCTTGGTGTAGGTCTCTTTGTGTTCATCTTGATTGGGACTCTCTGTGCTTCCTGAATTTGTGTTACTTTTTCCTTCACCAGGTGAAGGAAGTTTTCTGTCATTATTTCTTCAAACAGGTTATCTATCCCTCGCTCACTTTCTTTTTCCTCTGGTACCCCTATGATACGGATGTTGTTCCATTTCATGTTGTCCCAAAGTTCCCTTAAACTCTCCTCATGCTTTCTAAGTGGGTTTTTTTTCTTTTTGCTGCTTTAATTGAATGTTTTTCTATCTTGTCTTCCAAATTGCTGATTTGATCCTCTGCTTCATCCAGCCTTCTTTTAATTCCTTCCAGTGTATTCCTGATGTCAGATATGGTAGTCTTCATCTCCAACTGGGTCTTATTCATGGTTTCTATGTACTTTTTCATGCTGATGTAGTTTCCACTAAGTTCCTTGTAGTTCCCATTAAGTTCCTGTAGTTCTCACTAAGTTCCTTGAGCATTCTTATAACCATTACTCTATGTCTGATAAATTGCTTAGCTCCATCTCATTTAGCTCTTTTTCTATAAATTCATACTTTTCTTTCATGGGGGGTTGTTTCTTTGTCTCCCCATTTTAGTTGTCCCTTTGTATTTGTTTCCATATATTATAACTGCTATGACTCCCAGTCTCCATGCAGTGGCCTTTTGTAGTAAATGTCCTATGGGATCAAGTGGTGCAGTCTGCTTCAACTCCTAAGCTGGATGTTCTACAAGTGTACCCTTTTGTGGGTTATTTGGGCTCTCCTATAGTAATTGGTCTCAATTGTTGTCCCATTCATGAATGGGGTCTCCTTTCTGGTTGGCTGACTGTGAGGCTCAACCTGGACCATGTCATGCAAGCTGTTGTACAGGTGCTCAATCACTTGGACTCATGAAAATGAATGTTATTTCACAATGGGAATATGTGGAACTGTTAGCCCTTATATTTTATAAGCACATATAACTTGTCTTACTTTTTCATCCAATTTGACAATCTCTGCCTTTTAATTAGAGCATTTAGAACATTTACTTTTTGTAAATCACCTCAAAGAAGTACAAGTGTTTCTTATTTGTTTGGTTTGGTTTGATTTTAATTGTGGTTAAATACACATTAACACAAAATTTACCATCTTAACCATTTTAAGTGTACAGTTCAGTAATGTTAACTATTTTCACATTATATTGCAAATAATCTCCAGGACTTTTCCATCTTACAAAACTGAAATACTACCCATAAAAAATAGCTCATTTCCCCTTCCTCCAGCCCAATCACCATTCTACTTTCTGTTTCTGAGTTTGGTTACTCTAGATACCTCATATAAGTGAAATCATACAACACAGATTATTTACTTTTAATATGATTATTGATATGGTTTAGTTTAAGTCAATTATCTTGCTATTTGTTTTACATTTATTCCATTTCTTTTTATTCTTTTTTCCCTTTTTTATGTCTTTTTTTGGGTTATTTTTTCATGATTCATTTTTATTTCCTCTGTTGGCTTATAGCTATAATTCTTTGTTTTGTTATTTTAGTGGTTGCTTTAGGGTTCATGCCTTTAATTGATATTGACCACTTTGCATATAGTGTAAGAATCTTAGTATAGTGTACGTCTACTTCTCCCTCTGGCCTTTATGCTTTTGCTGTCACACTTTTTACTTATATAAATGTAATAAACCACACAATACATCATAATTTTTAAGCAGACAGTTATCTTTACCATATATATATATACACATACATATATATATGATATATATGTATTTATTTCAGAGAGGAAGGGAAAGGGAGAGAGAGAGAGATAGAAACATCTATGATGAGAGAGAATCATTGATTGGCTGCCTTCTACACGCCCCCTTCTGGGGATCAAGCCTGCAACTGGAGATGTGCCCTGACTGGGAATCAATTGGTCACCCCCTAATTCACAGATCAGTGCTCTTCCACTTAGCCACACAGGCTGGGCCAGACAATTATCTTTAAATGTGATGTACACACAGTTAAAAAAAACTTACGAATTTCTAGTGCTCTTCCATGTTTCTATTTGGTATCATTTCCTTCTGCCTGAAGAACTTCTTTGAATATTTCTTACTATGCAGTTCGACTGGTGAAGAATTCTTTCAGCCTTTATATGTGAGATGATCTTTATATTTGAAGATATTTTTGCTGGGTATTTATATTTAGATTGCGGGGGTGTTTTTCTTTTAGTACTTTAAATATCTTGCACCATTGTCTTCTCACTTGCACTGTTTCCAATGAGAAATCTGCAGTTGTCCTTATATTTGTTTTTCTGTATATAATGTGTCCTTTTGCTCTGGCTGCTTCTAAGATTTTCTCTTTTCATAAGCATTGAGCAATTGGATCAGATGTGTGTTGGTGTATTTCTCTTCAGGTGTCTTATGCTTAGAGCTTATTGAGTTTCTTGGATCTGTGAGTTTATAATTTTCATAAAATTTAGGAAAACTTTGGCCATTCTTCAAATAATTTTTCTGTTCTCTTGCCTCTTTTGCGCAGATTCCAATTTTATGTGTATAAGGCTACTTGAAATTGTTCAATAGGTCACAAATGCACTTTTCATTTTTTAAACCTCTCTTTTTTCTGTATGTTTAATTTGGAATAGTTCCTATTATCTCCCTGTTCACTAAAATTTTCTGCAATGTCTAATTGGCTATTAATCTTAGCGAGTGTGATTTTCATCTTATTCATTGTAGTTGTCATCTCTATAAATTTGATTTGCATCTTCTTTAGAACATACATTTTTTTGAACACATGGAATACAGTAAAAATAGTTGGTTTAACATCCTTGGCTGCTAATTATGACATCTGTGTCAGTTCTGGGTCAATTTTGATGAGTTCACTTTTCTCCTCATCATAGATAATATTTTGCTTGCCTGATCATCTTTGTTTATATGCCAGACATTGTAAATTTTACCTTGTTGGGTGCTGGAGATTTTGATATTTCTGTAAATCTTCTGAGCTTTGTTCTGGGACTCAGAGTACTAGGAAACAGTTTGATTCTCTTGGTCTTACTTTTAAGTGTTGTCAGGTGGGACCAGAGCAGTGTTCAGTGTAGGGCTAACTATTCCCCACTATTGAGGCAATACCCTTTTGAGTATCGTACCCAGTACCCAATGACTAACCAAGTTTTTCAGCATTGCCGGCTGGTGGGAACAGACACTGTCCCAGCTCTGTGTGAGCACCTCGTGTTGTTCTCTAACCCTCTCAGGTGTTTTTTCTCCAGCCTTGAGTAGTTTCCTCACACTCATGAGTCAACCATGCTGAATACTTGAGGGAGAACCCCCCCCAGACCTCCAGATTCCTGTGCAGCTGTCTCCTCTCCAGTGTCTATCCTGCAAATTCTGGCCGCCCTGATCTCCCCAGGCTTTTAGCTCTGTCTCCCCAACTCAGATAATTTGCTACACTCTGCTTGGTTTTTCTCTCACTGTGCTGCAGCCTTGTGATTCTAATAAGGCAGCAAACGTGGGCAATTGTAGCGTTTACCTTGTTTGCTTTCCCATCTCTCGGGAACTGTCCTTCATTGCTTGAAATGATTTGATAGCTATTGTTTCACATGTTGTCTGGTTTCTTGTGGGAGTTTTGTTTTTTATTGTCTTAGGTAGGAGAGTAAAATCTAGTACTCTGGCTCCATCTTGGTTGGATACAAAAGTCCTTCTTTGAGTTAAAGTTTTTTTCTTATCCTTTGTTGAAACTGAAACAGTGCTGGGCACATGGTTGGTTCATTCATTGAATTCTTCTTGCATTAATTCATCTTTGTAAGTTGTAATGCCCAAACAAAAGTTTGTTTAAAAATTGATCCATGCCTCTTCTGGTCCCTTCACAATGGGCTCTGTTGCCCTCACTTTGTAATATTGTTCTGTCAGTGAAGTTAGCTCAAATCATATTTCTTGATAAGAGAGGCTAACATTCGGGTTTGGAAATCTTAATTTAAAAGGTTTGGCTTGCCCTAGCTGGTTTTGCTCAGTGGATAGAGCACCGGCCTGCGGACTGAAAGGTTCCGGGTTTGATTCCGGTCAAGGGCACGTACCTTGGTGGCAGGTTTCCCCAGCCCTGGTCAGGGTGCGTGCAGGAGGGAGCCAACCAATGTGTCTCTCTCACATCGATGTTTCTTTCTGTTTCTCCCTCTCCCTTCCATTCTCTCTAAAAATCAATGGAAAAAAATATCCTTGGGTGAGGATTAACAAAATAACTAACTAACTAAAAAAAAAGAGGTTTCGCTTATACGCCTAGAAGCATCAGACTTGCATAACACTTTGACTTTGGTTTAACCTGTGTGGATGCTTAGGGCTCTAGCCCCTGGCCTCGAGCTCTCTCCCCATCCGTTGTGCCTTCTGCGGTGCAGCCAAATCTTGCACATCCTCAGCCCAGCTTGAGCCTTTCTTCCTCCACGAAGCCTTTTCTTGCCCAGCAAGTTCCCCCTTCTGTTTGCTCCTTAGAATTTGTCTTTTCTATTCACTTAATATTCAGTCACCCATACGGCCTTGTCATAGCCTTTGTGTTTATCTGACCCAGGTCATAACCACCTTCAGCACACAGGCCCACATGTGCCTTGCACAGTAATAATAATAATAACAATAACAACAACAACAACAACAACCAACATTTACTGAGTACTTTCCATGTACCAGGTTTTGTCCTGGGGGCTCATTAGGAATGACTTCAGTTAACCCTCACGCGCGCTCAGAGAGTGGTGCTGACACTGCCCCACTTTCTGGATAAGGAAACGGAGGCCAGGACAGTGAGGTCACTTGCCCAGGGTACCAGCAGAGGCAGGATTCAAACTCCAGCCTTCTGGCCCCAGGGCCTGAGCCTCAGCCACTGCCGGTGCCCTGGCCCTGGGGGCGCAGCAGTTGCTCAGTGCATCTCCATTGAATGAATGAAAACATGTCCGTTCAGCCTGTGCAGGAGGGAAATTTCCAGCGGAAATGTACCGTTCGGTTCCCCTCCCGGCCTTGCTGGTTCCCATCGCTACTCTACACCATTGCTGTTGTTTCAGGAGCGAGATCCTGTGTGGTCCAGGCGGAAAGAGAGGACAGCAGCGAGATGTCTACACCCCTCTCCTGCCTTCCTCCTTTGCAGGCTGGGCAATAGAGCAAGTTGGGACAGTTCTTTCTGCCACCCCTTAGCTCTCAGAGCCAGCCAGCGAACGGAGCAGGGAGGAGCAGAGGGGGTGGGGGGCAGTGCCATCCTCAGGATCACTGGTTTCTGGGGCTCCTGCCTCCCCAGGCTGTCAACCGGATGAGCCTTTAGCTTGCCGGAATTCGGCCGGATTTACAGAGATAAAATCAATCTGACCCTTAATTCCCCAAATGTAATTTATGGGCTTGCCTCCTGTGTGCCGCAACACGTCTGGCTATCCGAAATCTGGTAATTATTTATGTAAACACAGCATCCTGCCTTTGTGGATTATAATTGGGCTTGAACAGCAAGGAGTGGGGACTCATACAGTCGGGACTGTGAAACCCTCCTTTGAAAACTCTCACCTGAGTCTTTGAAATCTTCCCTGGATAGTTTTAACCAAACCAAAAAAAAAGAAAACCCAAAACTTTTTTTTTTTTTTTGCTTCCTCCTTCCGCCGGCCTGGGCAGATTTATTCCCAGGGTCTGTAGGTCCTCTCAGAGAATGGGGAAGACACCCCAACCATCTTGGCCGGACCCAGCCTGAGAGGACAGGGGCCCAGGTGGAGGCCGCCACAGATCTCTGCATTGTCTGTTGGAACATGAATTTTATACCCTCCCCCCACCCCCCACTAAGAATACACAGGATTAGGGTGTAATGCTGTTTGGAAAAGAGGAGAGGTGGCTGGTGAAAGAGAAAGGTCTTTGCTCCTCATTCGGGCTGCGAGTTCCCCGGAACCTTCACAACACACACACACACACACGCACACACACACACGCACACACACGTGTACACACACACACACACACAACCCGGAGCTTCGCAGCAGGAAAAGGAGCTGATTGAGCCAGATGGTACGGAAAGCACTCCCAGGAGGCCAACGGGGTGGATGAATCTGCATCTTTAAATAACATTAATTTCTGAAAGGCCTAAATTGTTTCCTAAATTACTGCACTGAACTCTCAGCTTTCATCTGTTTTATGGCACCTCCCCTGGTTGGAGGCAGGAGCTGCTGCTTTCTGAGGAGCCAGCTTTGGAGAAATTCCTCATCCAACCCCCGCTGCCCCCCACCCCCACCCCCACCCCAGTGCAGCCTTCTGGGGTCTGTTTCCTGAAGGAGAAGAAATCTTTAAGAATCAAGGTGCTTTGAGAAACGGATTTCAGCAGAAACAACCACGCCTGGGTGATCTGAGCACACCACCCAGTTCTGATGCCAGCTGGGACACTCATTTCCTCAGTAGCCAGGGGGCAAACCAATTAACCTCAGTTTCCCCATCTGTAAAATGGGGTTAATAATGCTTACCTGCTGCAGGAGTGCTGTGAGGTTTTAATTGGGTAATGGTTGTGGAGCCCTTTGATGTAGTAAGTTTTATTAACTTCCAAGGGATTCCCTGAGGCCAGAAAAAGCAGTTAAAACCCCAAAGAGAAGAAAGGCATTGAAAGGCAACACCGGCTAAGCTTTCAGGTCCAGCTCCAATTTCAGCGCAGGTCCCGCTCCAGCGCCGGGGAGAGCGGTGACCAGGGCAGGGGCTGTGTGAACGGCTTTTGGGGAGGGAGAGCCTGAAGATTGTCTCAGAAGGAGCTCAGCTTTCAGGTGGGGAGGGTAAAGGTAAACAAATAACCTTGCTTGATCAAACCAAGACAATTCTTTGGCCCCACAAGGTTCTTTTCTAACAGCAAGTCTCCAGGAAGGGAATTATTTTGGTGTTAATCCAAGGGCCTTGGAATTGAATTTAGAAACCCCCAGCTTCTGGCTTCCTGCTTCCCGACAATGAAAGAGAGAACTCCGAGTCTGGGCTCCAGCCAGGGTTCCCGACCGGAGAAGGGTGGGGACGGGCGCGGAGAAGTGGCTTTCTCGGTTCCATCACTCCCGGCAAGTGCACCGGCCCAGGTCTCCAGGCCGCTCGGTGCCTCAGTCTCCACTTCATAAAAAATGCCTTTAATCAGACATCCTTGCCTTAAAGGCCCAAATAGTTAAGATTTGGAATATGAAAATGCATTAAAATTATGAAGCATGCTCGAAGTGTTGCCTACTTTTCCTTCAGTAGCTTTAAAAAATCTGTTATTTGCAGTTTTACTCCAAGTCAATTCATGCAGCACGACAAACCCATCCTGCTCTCTAACTTTTCACCCCGCCACACGGTGAGTGCCTACTAGTAAGTCACAGACACAGCCCAGCGCACAGACACAGCCCAGCGCGGGGGCCAGCTTGTTCCGGTCTGCCTCGGACTGCCCCAGGTTGAACGCTGCAAACCTCGTGTTCCAGGAACCCCAAACCTCAACCCCAGGCAAACCCCGGGCCCTTAGGCTTGTTAGACGTGCTGGTTACCAGTTCCTGACTAGCAGTGGCAGATCCAGGCGCAGAGCCTGGGAGAGTGCGCAGGGGGGTGGCAGATAACCCTGGACAGGGAGTCTTATGACCCACCCGCTCTCCCACTAGCGAATGACCTCAGATCAGACCTGTGGCCTCAGGTCCCTCGCCTGTAAAGGAAGGGGATGTGATGCAATGCCCGCTCACCTTTCCCTCCAGGAGAAAGGCCACAAAGACTTGCCCAGCCCCAGGGGGGATGCCCTGTGGCTTTTGACAAGAGAGGCCAGTGGTGGGAACGTGCTGGGGACCAAGTCCATCTCTGCCTGTGGGGTTCGGCGCGGCCATGGAGTCCTTCAGTGCCCTCTCTGAGCAGCAAGCCCGTGGCAGGGAACGTGGCCCTCCGATACCAGCTGAGTGCTGCACAGAGTTCGCTAGGGCACTTTCCTGCCTCAAATGAGGCATTCCACCCCGAGATTGGAGATTTTCCCAGGGATGAGTTAGATTCCTGTTTGACGAAATACAGTGCTGAATCCAAAACTTAAAGCAAGTTAAAAGGCCTGCACTGTTTCCCTTATCACAATTCACTAAGCTACACACACACACATACTCACTCACACACACGTGTGTGTGTGTGTGTCACTGTTTTCCTTGCCCACTCGCTAACCCCACACACCCACACTCTCGTGAGAGAGAGAGAGAGAGAGAGAGAGAGAGAGAGAGAGAGAGAGGGATTTCAGAGAGGAAGGGAGAGGGAGAGAGAGATAGAAACATCAATGATGACAGAGAATCATTGACCGGCTGCCTCCTGCACGCCCCACACTGGGAATCAAGGCCGCAACCCAGGCATGTGCCCTTGACCAGATTCAAACCCGGGCCCTTCAGTCCGCAGGCCGACGCTCTATCCACTGAGCCAAACCGGCTAGGGCTAAGCTACACCTTTTTTGATGTGGTTTCCCGTAACATAAAAGTAAAGAAGGCTACCTGCTGCTAACGGAAGGGAAACCACATTAATTATACTTTTGTTTTGTCTTCGTCGTCCAGATTCCCCAGCCGAACCATGGCTTGGCCCCCCTTTGTCCGAGCCAGGTAGGCAGGGGAGCTAATTGGGGTTGGGGCTGGTGAGGTGGGGGCACTGACTTTTGGGGGTCGATTCTTTTAAAGAGCCCTTGACAGGAGCTTATGTTAATGAAAGCCGTTTTCTCATGACAGATCAGACCTGGCCTTCAGAGCACTGAAAAGTCACACTGAGAAGAAATGGGGAACAATGATTGAATCAGAGCCCCCCTCAGCCTCCCCCTCCGCCCATCTGAAAACAGCTCTGTTTCCATTCCACCGCTGAGCTCAGCTGCCTGCGCCAGACGGCCAGACCTCGCACTCTATAAATCGTCTCTGCCCTGCCCCGAGTTGCTGACTATATGTATTTTTGGGCCCGGCATTAATTCCCTCATCCTTGGCTGGTGACATTAAGATTTGTAACTGATAGAATGTGTTTTTAATGTATTTCCTGCAGGTTACTCTTAAAGAAATCGAATTCTTCTGAACTTGCAAAAGGTTCTGCTTCCATTAAAAAATTAAAGATATTCCGGGGAGCATGTCCCCTTCAGCCTCCACCCAGAGGGACCGGGCAGCCGGGGGCCGGGGCTCGGGGCTTCTCTGCTGTCCTGCGCCCCCCTGCCCGCTCTCTTCTCTGCGCCTTCGTTTTCCTGGGTATGAAATGAGGATAAATATTTGTCTGGGAGATGAGGGGTGTTGTAAGGATTAATTGGTTGGTGCTTCGGGAAGCCTTTGAAGATGAAAGACGCTCTCTGCAGATGCTAAATAAACTCATAATGTGTCTGGTTTTAATGAGCCAGGTGAAGCCAGTGGGGATGGCTGGAGATTAACTGTGCCTAGTCCAGAGCCGCCTGCCTGGATGGGGCCGGACGCTGGGCGGGGCTCCCTGCTGGCTCCCTGGCTCCTGGCACAGGGCCTGGCACATTGGTGTCTATAAATATATGCAAAAGCAACCGAATTGGGATTCCACCCAGACTCATGTCACAGAGAGCAGGGCCCCAGGCTTGCCAACGCATGCTTACTGCCAGCAGTCAGCACCTGGCGTGGGCCGTCACTTCGTCTCTCCACAGCTCGGGTCCTCATCTGCCAGTGGGGACACTCAGTCCCCATCTCACGGGTCCTGGTGGGGATTCATCATAGAACAGCCCACATTAACCGAGCGCTTGCTCTGTGCCGGACAGCACTGAGCACTTGACACTCAGGAACTCACTGAACTCTCTCACGGGTCCAGTGAGGGAGGAGCTCCTGCTGTCGCCCCATTCTGCTCCCCGCGAAACTGGGCACCGCTGTCGGTAGCGTCCACACGGCCGGGTTCCCGAGCACTCGCTCAAGAAGGGAAATGGCTCATGAGGTGAAGTACTGCGTGTCGCAGCCAGCGAAGAGGGCACGACATGGAGGCGGGACACAGGACAAGCCTGGGAATGGAGGAGCAGGAGGGGAAAGGACCCGAGTAGACACGGACGGGGGCCCAGACCTCGGGGTAGTGCCATGTGTGTGTGCGCCCGGCCGATTTGCAGGTTTGGGGACAGTGTAAGTCTGGGCCTGCTCAGGGTGACCGCATTTGGGATCCATGATACTTTGTCAAATGTGCTTCATGCCAAGTCCTGGTGCCTCAGAGGCCGTCTGCTCAGAGCTCCTGATGCGGAAATGGGGAGCCCCTGGGGTGGTGCCAGGGCTTCAGGGAGGCATCTTGGAAGGTGTGGACTGAGCAGCTGCTCTTCCAGGCGATCCACAAGCCCAGGGATCAGACGACAGCAGAGTCAGACTCTGGCCCAAGCCGTCCTTCAAGTCCACGTGCGGAGCCAGAGGGGAAACAGGGCCCACGGAAGAACGATTTCACACTCCCCGCTGTGACATCACAGCCAGGCGCTGACAGAGGGGGGGCCGCTCGGACGCGGCTGGGGAAGCCTCCGGTTGGAACAGAAATATCTTCAGCAACTGCTGCTGCTGGTGGAAAGGGGAAATGGAATTTTGTTTAAACATGATGTTGTTTTGAAAGCCTGACTAACGTGAAAGTCCCTATTTAAAAAGGAGTTGACTCTACATTGAAATTGGTCCGTGTTTCCACCCCCACATGTTGACTGAGGCCTTGGAAAACAAACTTCCTGGTAGATCCTGATTCAGATCACACGGGAGCGAATGCTTCAAGTACAATCCCTGAGCTGTGAGCAGAAGGGCCTCGCCAAGAAAAACCCGGGTCTGTGTTTATGAAAAGGCAAATAGATCCCAAAGGGAGGCCCCAGTCCTCGCGGGCTTGGGGCACAGGCCCTCCAGGAAAGGACGCAGGGTTCGCAGGAGGCCTGGCCCAGTCTCTCCGACCCGGCCCGCCGCCTGTCAGGGCCCCGCTCAGCACCCAGAGGGTGGGGAGGGGGAAGGGACCCGGGGCCTCCTCCCGCGGAGCACCCACTGCGCGCTGCCCTTCACCGCACCTTCAGCTCGGCCGCCGGAAGCGCGTGCAGATGAACATCACAATGTTCATTTTCTCGATGCGGAAATAAGCGGGAGCTTGAGCGGGGTGCCTAGTGTGCCCCACATAGTCTCCGTTTATGCTGTTGTCCCAGCATAATTAATAATAGCTTCCCCTCCAGTCTTGAAAGTGCCCCATCTGGACAATAAATGGACGCCTCGGCCAGGTGAATTGCTCAAATTCCCCAGCTAGGGGGTGACAGCGTTGGGGTTTGAACCCAGGTTTTCCTCAATCCAAAATGCAGACACCAGCCCTGGCCGGTGTGGCTCAGTGGATAGAGCCTTGGCCCGCAGACTGAAGGGTCTAGGGTTTGATTCCTGTCAAGTGCATGCACCTCAGTTGCAGGCTGGATTCCCAGCCCTGGTCAGGGCGTAAGCCAGAGGCAACCAATTGATGTGTCTCTCTCACATCGATGTCTCTCCCCCCCCCCCCCCCACTCTCTCTAAAAATCAATGGAGAACTATCTTCGGGTGAGAATTTAAGAAAAGCAGACACTGGAGCTCCTCCTCATTCACAAAAACAAAGGCCGACAGGGACGTTACCTGAAAAGCAAGGACAGCTTGCAGGGAAGCTGCCGGCTGCCTCTTCCCTCCGCACCGACCACTCCCTCTGCCCCGAGGGCTCTGAGTCCGGCCTGTCTCAGTGCAGGAAGGGCACGGCAGTGGCGCCAGCTCCACACACAAAACCCACCTCCAACAACCCACCTGGGATGTTTGTTTTGTCTGCAGAGAATTAACCTACCACCTTCTCTGCGATAAAAATGCAAGAACTGGCTTTGCATTTGGGCCACCAGCCCAGCTCCTGAGTTCTAACCTCCCAGCCAGGACCGCCACGGCCGGCCCACCCCTGAGGCTCCTCTCCTCGGAAGGAAGGCTGCCGCCGGCCTTTCTCCAGCCTCACCTCCCAGACGGTCAGGGTTGTCTGTGCCCCAACTGCCTCTGTAGCATCTGTTCATGTTTCAGGACCACAGAGCTGGTTCCGTCCTCGCTCCTGTTGACCAGTGAGGACACTGGGGTCCCGAGAAGGCAGTGACTTGCCCGAGGGCACAGGGCTGTAAGTCGAAGCCAGAAACCAGGTCTCCTGACCCTGAGGCCAGAGTTCTTTCAAGCCGGATTGGTGCTCGCTTGGCCTGAAGCCACCAGGACGGGTTCCCGCCAGTGAAGCCACCAGGACGGGTTCCTGCCAGAGACTTTTTGAATGCCAGAGACTAAAGTGCATCTGCTCCACCTGGTCCCTCTGCCCTTGAATCTACCCACACCTCAGGAGACTTTTTGAATGCCAGAGACTAAAGTGCATCTGCTCCACCTGGTCCCTCTGCCCTTGAATCTACCCACACCTCAGGGTTAGCAGCGGGGCTCTGCAGTCAGCCACCTACTGAACCCACTTGCCTGCCTCCCTGCCAGGTGGCTACACATAAACACCCCACTCCTGAGGCTGCGCGTGGCCTTCAGACAGCTGGCTGTCAGAAACGTCTTCCTTGCATCGAGTGGAAATAGTTCCCTCTCACTCTTTGGCCTTGGTTCCTGCCAACAACGCAATGCAGGGCGCGTCCGATCCCCCTCCCTCCACCCCCCACATCCTTCAAATAGTTGAAGACTCACAACCACTGCTCTTTTGATTGTTCCTCACATGATATTGTTTTGGTGGCAGAATAGGTAGAGAGACCCAAGGTTGAAGCCCACTTCTGCCTTTTATCTGCTGTGTGGCCTTGGGCAAGTCACTCAACCTCTCTGAACTTCAGTTTGCTCATCAGAAATATAGGGAGAGCATGATAAAACTTACTTCAGGTATTGTGAGGATCAGATGAGATAATCCATATAGCTGGCTAGGTACAGAGCCTAGCGCAGTAAGCACTTACAAATGGTAATAGTTAATATTCTTGCTCTTCTTCAAGGTCATGCTATATTTCTCTGAACGCATCACCCACGCGTTAGTGTCTCTGGAAGCCACATCACACGAGTAACTTTTATCATCAACTGAAACCCAAGTCCGCTTTCCACCCCCAAAGCTGCCGGCACGCTTCCCCCACCGGCAGCCACTCACAGCTTCGCTTTGTTCTCCGGCTCCGAGCGTGAGGCCTGCCGCCCTCGGATTATATTTCACCCTATCAGAGGCGGCCTGTCCTGCTGCCCCATCAGGACTGTCTTTGGGATCTGAGCCGGAGACCAGGGGAAGACGAGAACCATGTGAAAATCACAAAGGCGCAACCACGTGAGCGCCAGCTGTCTCCTCTTTCTCTCTCCATCCAGGGTCCGTGAAAGCCCGCCTGCTGCGCAGCGGGGTGACCCCTCAAGCCTGAGCGGCCGTGTTGACGTTCCGCGGGCAATTGTGTGCAGAGGACCCTGTGCCCCTTTTGAAGTTCAGCAGAGGGAAGCGTAATCTAAGTGAGCTGGAACGCGTTTGGATAAAGCCGCTTGCAGGCCAGGGGGCTCCTTTCGCCAAAGCCATTAGCACGGGCAGCTGAGCTGGGTGAGCGTCCTGTCTGGGTCCCGCAGGCCTTCCGCTGGCCTTTGATCACAGGACGTATTTGCTCAAGGGGGACAGCTCCACCTGACTCTCTCCTGAGGCCCAGAGAGGGGAAGGGGTTTGCCTGGGGTCACACAGCTGGTGAGAGGCAGACTAGAGCTGGGACCTTGTCTGTACTGGCCAGACCCCCTGCAGGCTGTGCAAAGCGGGGGGTGGTCAGTGAGGGAAAGGGGAGCAGAGAGGACAACGCAAATGTGGAAGAATGATGCCTATCCCAGGAGGACCCTGTGTCTGCACCAGCTGGCTGGCGGAGGAGGGGGACCCGCAGCATAGCCCGGCCATGCCTGCAGCCTCTCTGAGCACGTGGCTCCGTGGGCCTCGCAGCCCAGGGGACACTCGTCGGGCGAACTGACCTGCTCAAGGCCTCACAGTGCAGGCGGTGCTTCTGTGGATGCATTTTGCCCTGAAAAATGGCTTTAAGATCCCCTGGTTAATGAATAGGGTGACACCAGAATCAAACTCATGAGTGGTTGTGAGGGTTAAATAACTGCTATCCCCACCCTCCCTTTCCTGGGAGAGAGAACGGCTGTTCTGGCAAAGTGTGTGCTCCTAGCTGGGCCTCTTGCCCAGACTTCCAAGCCCACTGATCAGCGGGCAGTCCCTGGACATGGTGGACTGATGGGTGCCCCCACGGTGGGGTGGTCCAGCGGGGTCCTGAGGTGCCAGCCGGTCCTCTGGTTCTGCAGATGCCCCGAGCTCCTGAGGAAGGAGCCATCTGTCCTGAAGGGGCCCCTGTTCTCTGGAGGGGGTCTTGGGAGTGGGGGGCTGGGGAGGCGCTCCCAGAACAAGACAGGGGGTGATTCCCACCTCCAGCCCCCTCCCCAGGCGCGTGGGCTGGAAGACAGAGCCTGGTCTTTCTTTCCAGCCATGGGACCTCCGTGTGCTGTTCAGGCAGTAAGTGCATTGCTCTTCCTAGCCATGACCTGCTCAGACCACGGGGACCATGAGCTGGCATTCTGAGAAAGCCCAGCGCCTGCTGGAGTTCTCAGGGGACCCGTTCTATGGACCAGTGATGGCGAACCTATGACACGCGTGTCAGAGGTGACACGCGAACTCATTTTTTTGGTTGATTTTTCTTTGTTAAATGGCATTTAAATATATAAAATAAATATCAAAAATATAAGTCTTTGTTTTACTATGGTTGCAAATATCAAAAAATGTCTATATGTGACACGGCACCAGAGTTAAGTTAGGGTTTTTCAAAATGCTGACACGCCGAGCTCAAAAGGTTCACCATCATTGCAATAGACGATCCCCAAACACAGTGTCTTGTTATATGTTCTAGATTCAACTTCTTCTTAGCTTCCTCTTAGAATCTTAGCTCTTCTTTTAAATATATTTTTATTGATTTCAGAAAGTAAGGGAGAGGGAGAGAGAGCTAGAAACATCAATGATGAGAGAGAATCATTTATCGACTGCTTCCTGCACGCCCCCCACTGAGGATCGAGCCTGCAACCCAGGCATGTGCCCTGACCAGAATTGAACCATGACCTCCTGGTTCATAAGTCGAGACTCAACCTATGCACTTTCTGGCCGGGCTAGAGTCTTAGCTCTTTGAGGACCACGAGATGAGTGAGGCTGGACGTGAGGTGCGAGGGGAGGAGAGACGTGTTGGGGTGGACGTAGGAGCAGGGCGCCAGGGACAGGTCATCCCAAGGGCACTGGCGTGCTTGGAGCCTCACGGTTGCTGGTCTCTCCATCAGAGGAGCAGCACGGCCCTTGCTGGCTGTGCAATGTGGACAAGTCACTCAACCTCTCTGAGCCTCGGCCTCCTCTTCTGGAAGCACAGGGATCCTCACCCTCTCCTGTGGAGTGACTCAGAGAATTACGACAGAGCAGTGTGGACAGTGCTGAGAACTCAGAAGGGGCTCCTCTGAGGCAGCTTCAGTCACTCGTTCCTCTGTTTATGGCATAAACATGTTCTCCTTGCTTCTTGTTTCAGACCCTGCAGTCAGGAAAGGAGGTGATAAACTCATTACGTTAATTAGGAGAGCGTTTGGCTGCTGAAAATCACAAAGGCTCAACCATGGGAGGCTCCCTTTTCTTTGAGGCTCCCTTTTCTTTCTCACAAAGGCCAAAATGGTGGTGTCTCCAAACAGAAGGGCATTTCCCTCTGATACAGCAGTTTAAGCGCATGCAGCAGTGCCAGGCGCCCAGGATCCTCCGAAGCTGCTCTGCCACCTGGCGCTGTGTCCGCATTCCAGCCCGTGGGAAGGGAAGAGAAGAAGTAGCAGGCCGTGCTCCCCTTGCAGTGGTTCTCAACCTTCTGGCCCTTTAAACACAGTTCCTCATGATGTGACCCAACCATAAAATTATTTTCGTTGCTACTTCATAACTGTAATGTTGCTACTGTGATGAATCGTAATGTAAATATCTGATATGCAGGATGGTCTTAGGCGACCCCTGTGAAAGGGTCGTTCGACCGCCAAAGGGGTCGCGACCCACAGGTTGAGAACCGCTGCTTTAAGGGAACCTGGGAGTTGCCTACACCGACACACCTGTGTGTTTGAAGTCACGTGCCTCGGGCCAGAACTTCGTTACGTGGCCACGTCTAGCTGCAAGGGAGGCTGGGGAAGGTCGTCTCTGGCTCAGTAGTCCTCAACCAGGGGAGATTTCACCCCCACTCCCAGGGGACACTGACAATGTCTAAAGACATTTTTGGTTACAACCGGGAGGGTGGTGATGGATGGAGGCCTGGGATGCTGCCGAATGTCTCACAGTGCACAGGACAGCCCTCCACAAGGAAGACTTATCCAGCCCCAAACGTTTAACAGCCTCAGTTGAGAAATCCTGCTCTAACTGGGCAGCCAGAACTTGGGGTTCTATTACAAATGAAGAAGGAGAGAAATGACACAGGGGACAACCAGCATATGTTGCTACAGTCACAGACACTGAGGGCTACATGATTGAAGAGGATTAAGTGATATCTTTTCCCAGGGGCATCTCTCTCCAGCAGGGATCAAAGCTTTAAGTCAATGGGCTTCGAGGACTATCAAGAATGAGCCCACAAGACAGGGAGGATTTGTGGCTGGGCAGTCTTGAAATCTCACCCCCTGGGTGGCCCATGCAGAGCCCTGCCACCGGGGAGGCCGGAACCCACAAGCCTCCCAGGGAGCCGGGCCCCACAGGTGGGTTCACAGCTCACCCTGCAGCAATTCAACCTCCAGGCTTCCCTTGAGCTGAATGGGGACCTTTTGAAACCCATTTCCGACTGGTTCTGTTTTCCAAGGAGGTGAAAACTGGGCCGAGCAAGAGGAAAGCTAGGGGGCCTTCATTTCCAGGGAAGATTCTGCAGTAAAATGTTCAGGATGTTCACCCGACACTAAACCACCTGTCTCAAACCCTAGCATGAGAACGTGCCTACCGCAAGAGTGAGGGTTTGGACATATTGCAAGGAGCTATTCCACTGCTGCCCTGTTTGGCTGCACTTTGTCCATATCAGTGGTTTACTGAGCACCTACATTCCAGAAACCGTCCCCAACACTTCAGAGGTAAGACCTCCTTCAATCTCTCCCTCAAATCCTGAAAAGGCTGCTGTCGTCCCCATTGCACAAGGGGTCCGAGAGGTGGCCTTGCCCGAGGCCACACAACTAGTAAGACGCAGAGAGACCTGTTTTGACCTTGGGAATGTCTGGCTCCAAAGTTTATGCTCTTTCCCTAATCACCTCTCCCTCTGCCAGGAAGGCCCAAAGGGGACCTGACCTACTGGTACGTGCCTGCACCTCCAAGGAAGGAGGTCCCTCCATCTGAGTCACTTGTTCCATTGTGTCACCCATAAACAAACCTCAGTCTGCGGATAAATACCACAGAGAATGGTGTCATCCGTTCTCTCATTTCCAGCTGGGAAAACAGGAGCACAGAGTGGTCAAGGGACCTGTTCAAAGCCACACAGCAGGCCAGAAAGTCTCCAGAGCCTTGTCTCCCTCTGCTCTCACAAATAAACAAACAGCCATGGCGCGGCAGCCCCGGCCACCCTGCAGGCTTTGCCAGGAAAGCCGAGCTGTTCATCAGGGCAAGAGGTCCGGGAAGCCGGCGGGTTTCATCCCGTGGGACGCCTGGGGCTGCGCAGAGGAAGCCGGCAGGGGAAAGGGTTGTTTTTGCCCACACGAAGAAAACAGCAATGACTCAAAGACACACGTGCTCCCAATCCATTGAGCAGAACGGGCCCAATTTTAGATAGATGCTCTTTTGAGCCTTCACCACACCCAGCGCCACAAGCCTGCATTTGTCAACAGGAAGCCCATCCCAGGGATGCGTATTCTGCTCCCTCCCTCGGCTGCCAGGGGTGGACTGCTGGGGGTCGGGTCGGTGGAATCAGAAGCAAGGGCCAGGTAGGCCACCGACCGAAGGAGCCAAGCCCAGGGAGTGACCTTCAGGCCTCTGAGGCAGGCAGTTGTGTGCAGCAGCCAGGACCTCAGATTTTCCCAGGCCAGGTCGACCACGAAGGGGCCTGAAATAGCTCTGAGGCGCTGTGCCCACGGGGCAGGGAGGGCAGCGGCCAGGGCGCGGGCGGCGAATGAGCACAGCGCCGCTTTGTTGGGGTGGCCCGGAGCTCTGGCCGCACAGGCTGGTCCACCTGCCGGCGACAGCTGGGAAGAGATGGGGGCCATGGCTGGGCTCAGCAGAAAGACAAAGCCACTGTGAGGCTATGAAAACCGGTTCCGTGAACCTGAAACTCATTGTAAGGAAAACAATCGGGCAGTCCAAGTGGAGAGGCATTCTGCAAAATAACAGCCTGGACCCCAAAATGTCCACACTGCCACCGCAGGATTGTTCCTAAAGCCCCCAAGTGGGACGAACCCAATGCCCATTAACTGACGAGTGGGTAGACAAGATGCGGCATATCCATACGATGGAATATTATTTAGCCATAAAAAGAAATGAGGTTTCCATACATGCTGCATGCAACATGGATGACTCATGAAAACATTATGCTAAGGGAACGAAGCCAGGCACAAAGGGCCACAGATTGTGTGACTCCATTGTATGAAGTGCCCAGAACAGGCAAAGCCATCGAGACAGAAAGCAGTTCAGTGGCTGCTATGGGCTGAGGAGCGGGAAATGGGGAGCGACTGCTAATGAGCACAGGGTTTCTGTTTGGGTTGATGAAAATTTTCTGGAGTTAGAAAGTAGTGACAGTTGCACAATTCGGTGATTGTACTAAAGCACCACTGGCATTTACACTGTAAAAGGGTGAATTTTATGGGATGTAAATTATAGTTCAATAAAAACGTTTTAAAAACATTATAACTAATACAATGTATGGTCCTTGATTGGACTCCATATTGAAAACAACGGTTTGGAGACAGGCACATTTGGAAATAAACGCTGTATTAGGGATAATATTGTGTCAATGTCAAATCTCCCGAGTTGACGAGGGCGCGGAGGTCATACCAGGAACTGTCCCGGCTCTTGGTAGAGACCTGCTGAAATATTTCGGGGGAAGTGGCAGATGCCTGCCATGACCTCTCTAATGGTTCCACATTTACAAAAACGACAAGGTTAAATCGCTTGCCCAGGTCGCATGACTAAGAAGAGGCAAGCTAAGAAATGACAAATGGTCTAGTGTGGGCTCTAGACACAGGTCTGCGCGGTGGGGGAGGCGGCGGGGACTGGGCTTTGGGGCCTTTGCCGGCAGCGGTGGGTTTGAAGGGCGTCAAAGGGCCGGACCTGGGGGAGGAGCCTGGACTGTGCGGAGCCGAAAGGACTGGATCCGTTGGTCCTTGACTTTTCTCTGTTTAATGATTGAAAGCTTGGAGCCACGGCAATGAAGCTTCGGCATCCACGATGCCTATTTTGTCTTGTTTGTCTTGTTAATATGTGTTTATTGATTTCAGAGAGAGGAAGGGGAAGGGAGAGGCAGATGGAAACATAAATGATGAGAGAGAATCTTTGATCGGCTGCCCCCTACAGGGATGGAGCCCGCAACCCGGGCATGTGCCCTGATTGGGAATTGAACTGTGACCTCCTGGTTCATGGGTCCGTGCTCAACCACTGAGCCACACCTGCCGAGCCACGATGTTTTTTTGACGTCGCCATTAATAATGAACCGGCTGGGAGAGTTGTTTGAGTTATTTTCTGATGTGTGCCCCCAAACACACGGGAACTCCCATTGTCAGTACAGGTGAAAGGGGACAGGAAACCAATCAACTCAGAAGCCACTGCCTCATGGGCTGTCAGAGTTCATGGTTCAGAGTGGCAACTTCAGCGAAGGAAGTGGGTGAGGAGGGGACTCTATTTGTGGAGGATTTTTTTTTGAAGTTGAGAGTTTTGTTGTTAAACACAACAAAGAATTTCTCTGGTCAACAGCCAACAGAGGAAAGGGTACAAATGGGTCACAGTTCTTCATAACAAGAAAACCAACTCCTCATGGTGTTGTCTCTGGGCACGTGGTTTCCGGTCAAGACGTTGGGAGGGAGGTAGCAAACCAGAAAACAACGCAACCAGCAAACCATGTGCTGAGGCATGGACACTGTTGTGGAGGGTGGTTCCCAAATCTAAAGCTAAGAAAGGAGAAAAGAAAAGGCATAAATCCTTCTCCCCCTCATCAGTGACTCAGATAGCTCAAGTGGTTCTCTGCCTTCTTCCAATTCTTCTGATTCTGAAGGTACTTCTGAAGAGAAATGAAAGAGAAAGAAGAAAGAAAGAAAGAAAGAAAGAAAGAAAGAAAGAAAGAAAGAAAGAAAGAAAGAAAGAAAGAAAGAAAGAAAGAAAAAGCCCTAGCTGGTTTGGCTCAGTGGATAGAGTGTCGGCCTGTGGACTGAGGGGTCCCAGGTTCAATTCCAGTCCAGGGCACATGCCTGGGTTGCAGGCTCGATCCCCGGTAGGGGGCGTGCAGGAGGCAGCCGATCAATGATTCTCTCTCATCATTGTTTCTATCTCTCCCTCTCCCTTCCTCTCTGAAATCAATAAAAATATATTTAAAACATAAAAATAAAAAATAATGCCTTGAATTTAAAAAAAGAAAGACAGAAAGAAAAAAGAAACACAAGAATTCCTGAAAACACAAGAAAGAAAAGAAGAAGTGAAAGAAAAGCAAGAGCAGTGCATCTAGTGAAAGTGAAGCTAAGAACCTTTTTAGTTTGTTTTGTTGTTCTTGCTCATCCTCACCCGAGGATATTTTTCCATTGATTTTTAAAGAGAAAGTGGAAGAGAGGGAGGAGAGGCAGAGAGAGAGAAACATCGCTGTGAGAGAAACATATCGGTTGGTTGCCTCCCACATGCACCCCAACCAGGGCCAGAGATCGAGCCTGCAACTGAGGTGTGTGCTCTTAACCAGAATTGAACCCAGGACCCCTCAGTCTGCGGGCCGACGCTCTATCCACTGAGCCTAACTGGCTAGGACAAGGCTGAGGATCTTGATGCACAACCCCAGTCTATTGTCCGTCCAGAAGAGACCCCCAGACCCGAAAACAGATTTCTAATGAGAAAACGCCCTCTTAGAGCTGGTGAAAAGGAAAGGAAAAGCAGAGACAGAGCAGCCACCCAACTCCCAGCCTGCTCATGCCAGGGGCGACGTTCAGTACTGGGTCTGCAGGAAAATTCAAGGAGAGGACCAAGGCGCTACCCAACTCCATCCAGCTCCAGCTCAAGGGATTTCTTCTGACGTAGCAAGACTCCTCCACATTGGAGCCCGGAGATGCAAAGAACTCAAAGAATGAGAGTATCATGTGTTGAAAGATGGGTAAAGGGGATAAGAGTGAGTTAAATGAAATAAAAGAAAACCAAAGAAGCCCAGTGAGAGCAAAAGAGAAAAATAACTGATCACAGGGTCTGAGAGTTCAAACAGGAAAAGTAAAAAAGAAAATAAAAAAAATTAAAGACCATAAATCTCACAGCAAAGAGAGAGACATCAGAAGAAATTCAGGAGGACAAAAAAGGTAAGTATAATGAAAACAAGGTGAAGAAAAGGGCAAAACTAAAAGTAGGAGTAAAAGCAGAGAGAAGTCAAAGAGTAAGGAGAGATACGCCGCATGATGGGCGTGAAGAAAAGAGGACGAGGTCGGGGTAAAGGAAAGGTCCTGCGACTGCTCAGGGAAAGGACGTGCTGATTCTCAAGGGGAAGGTCGGGAGAGGAGTGGAAGTCTAGGCCAGCATGTCACACTCGCGTCCAGGCGGTAGAGGCAAAAGCAATGAGCATGAGCGTAATAACAGTAAGAAAAAGGAGAGCCGCGGTCTCGGAGCAGAGAATGTGCTGCAGCTAAAGGCAGACCCAGCTACAACAACAGAGCAAGGAACACAGCAGACGTGGGGACAGGAGCAGACGGTGTGGCCGTGCTGGCAGCAGATGCCAGGAGTGCCGTAGACACAGAGCAGGAGAGCAGGACAAGGGGAGGTCAGGGAGCCCAGGGAGGAGAGCAACACCAGGTGGGCCGGGAGGTAAAGAGAGGAAGAGAAGGAGAAGAGACTCGCGGAGCTCAGAGAGAGAAGGAAGTCAAGGCAGAAACAAAGAGAAATATAGAAACCAAGAAAGTCAGAGTTCCCACAGAAGATTCTGAGGGTGAGAAGAGAATGTGCTCTAAAAATCCTGATCGTAATAGTTCAAATAATAACAGGGATAAAAAGGCTGATGGAGATCAAAGTCCATTCTCAAAAAGGAAACCAAGTAGTCAGGACACTGAATTAAAGTTCCCCACATTGAAAAAGAAGGAGGATGAGGAGACCAGATCCTCAGCTGAAAAAAGAAAACCAAAAATCCAAGGGTCGGGATAATGGCCGGGTACGTGATGAAGATAAGAAACGCGATCAGGAATCCAGCCCTGGAACAGAGGAGGCAAAAGTGGATGAGTGTGTGTATAAGCGTCTGATCTCCACCTGTCTCCAGTTTTAAGTTTCGGAGACTTGTTGATGAATCTCCTTTATGTTGTTTTCCTCTTTACATTGTTTTTGGGTTGTTTTATGCTTGTCCTTTTTTTTTTTTAAAATGTTGACTTTATTGAGTTGATCTTTTGATAATCTGCAATCTGGATAATTTGTACTATTAAAGTTTTCATAAACTTGAAAAGAGAAAAACAAATAATACAAACCAACAGAAAAAGAACATGGGCTCTAGAGCCAGACTGCCCAGGCAAACGTGCAGCTCTGGCCCCTACCAGCTGTGTGACCTTGGGCAAGTTCCTTAACCTCTCTGTGCCCATTCTTCTCATTTTAAAGTGGGGATGATGATGGTGATAGTGTATTCCTCCTAGTGTTATGCAAGCTAACACATGTGAAGCCCTTAGTGCTCTGAACCTGTTTGAGAGGGAAAATCGGAAACCAGGTCTCATCTCTAGCAGAGACCAGACCTTTATGCTGCCTCCTCCTGGAGAGGTGGTGGGATCTCACTGCACACCAGGATCGAGAGAACGTCTTTAAAAACTACCAGAGGGTGCAGGAACTGATGGGTGAATAGGCCCGAGACAGGGAAGGCAAACCACAAGGGGCCTGACCTCAGAAAGCAAGTCCAGGGGCATAGGAGGGAGTCAGGAGTGGGGAAAGCCAGTGGAGAGGTGCCACCTGAGTCAGGACTGACAACGGGGGATGCCCTAAATTGACAGAGAGGGAACCTGAGGGCTCGATTCAGAAGAGTCGTGGGTTCAATTCCTGGCCAGGGGCACGTACCTCCGTTGCAGGTTCATCCCTGGCCCCTTTCTGGGCATATGCAGGAGGCAACCAATTGATGCATCTCTCTCACATCAATGTTTCTCTCTCTCTCTCTCTCTCTCTCTCTCTCCCTCCTCTTCCTCCCTTCCCCTCTCTCTAAGAAATAAATGGAAAAATATAAAATGTGAGGTTCTATTGCTAATGAAAAAAAGGGGGGTGGCTATGACCAGCCCCTGCCCCAGTCTCCAAAGGCAAAAGACAGGACCAAAATCAAAAGATGTGCTCTGACCTCTGTGAGCCCTTGACCTGGAGTGATTCTCAGCATCTCCCTGAGCCTCAGTCCCAGAGGGCTGTGGAGGGCCAAGTGGCATGACGCTGTGGAAGGACTTCATAGACCATAAAGCACCATTCCCATGTAAGGGCTGCGCTGTGCTCTGCCATCGATGCTGAGAGGGGCAGCTGCCTGCTGCGGGGAAAGGCAGAGGAGCCTGAGGAAGCGGGAGGCAGCATTGGCTGGACACATAGAAGGAGGACGGAGATGCCGCTGCCACTGGGCTGTGCATGAGAAGCTGCAAGCAGGAGCCGTTCCCCAGGGCCACATGCCCCAGGTCACGTAAAACCCAGGGTCTGGCAAAGGTCCCGCTTCAGCCCTCAGGGCCCCAGACAGGCAGGCAAACAAACCTGACACCTGGGGGAGGCCCAAACCCCCAGGGGAGAGGGGAGGCCTCCAGGAGCAGAAACCAAGTTCTGGGGCCCACAGGCCAAAATAACTGGCCGATTGAGTCAATAGGCCAACACATTGGTCCAGCCAGTGGGGGGAAACCAGAACCAGCCAGATCTATTATTTAGCAGTTTGTCATCAAGCAAATATATAAACTATCCCCTCCCCCCACCCCAACTGCAGGGTTGTTTGGTGTTAGGAGTCACCTTGGGTCACCCAGGGCCAAGGCCAGTGTTTCAGATCAGCTCTCCCAGTGTCCAAGGAGGGGGAAGGGACAACCTCTTTTCTAGGCCCCGCCCCTGCAAGCATCTCCCCCAGGGGGCGGTGGGACCTCAGGGGTGCACTTGAGGAAGTTTTCTGACACAGTCCACCCACAGGGCTTTCTGATTGCCTACTGTGCGCCTGCCACCCCAGAGGCCGGACCATGGGGGTCAGGGCCTTTCTTTGGTGCTGGGGGGTGCCCCCTTCCCCTCCAGGTCCGGGACAGGGTGCGCTTTGGAAAGCTGACTATTCAGGTTCAAAAACTAATTGCTTACAGCTCCTGGGGGCGTGGGGAGTGGGGCAGCGCAGATCACAGCAGCGCAGAGAGCTATAAACCCGGCTCCCTGCCCTCTGGCTTGGCACAGAGTAAGTGTGTGAGTCAGGTTTCGGTAGCTTTACTTTCTAGTTCACCATCCCCTTCACTCAAGACTCACACCAGGACCTTAGAGAAAAGTCTTGTTCAAGGAAACATACACAGTATACAGAAAAGAACACACGGTATGTGCAAAGCAGCGCGGAGAATTTCCCCCAAGTGTTACCCAGACAACAGCATCTAAATCAAGAAATAGAGCTTTGGCGCCCCGAAAGCCCCCCTGGGGGCCCCTGCCAGTAATTACTCCCCAAGGGTAGCCCTCCTGACCTCCTGCGCCATAGCTTCACTTTCCTGTTGTGGAGCTTTGCACGAATGGGATCATACAGGCCCTTCTCTTTCAAGTCTGGCTGATTTCACTCAACGTTGTGTCTGTGCGATTCACCCAGATTGTAGTGTGGTTGTCATTTATTCTCACAACAGCAGAGCATTCCATTGTGCGAATGACCACGCTTCGTTCTGCTGCAGAGGGACACTTGGATTTGGGCTGTTTCAGTTGGGAGCTGTCACAAAAGTGCTGCTAAAAGCAGAGCTTTCTTTTCACAACCAGGACCCACATCCTGTGTGTGTGTGAGGGGGGGAGAGGATGTATAATATAAAATTTGCCATTTTAACCATTTTGAAGGGTATAAATTTAGTAGCATTAGTCACACTGTTGTACAACCATCACCACTATTTCCAAATGTTTTCATCATCCCAAACACAAAATGTTACCTGTTAGGCAGTAACTCTCCGTTTCCCCGCCCCCAGCCCTGGGAACCTCTATTCTGTGCTCTGTGTCTATGACTGCGCCTGTTCTAGGTGCCTCGCACAATGGGAGTCACACAACGTCTGTCCTTTGTGACCGGCTTCTGCAGCTCAGCCTTGTGTCTCCAAGGCTCACCCAGAACCAGAACCAGAACTGCATTCTTCTGATGGCCGAATAGTATTCCACTGTGGGGCGGACCTCACCTTGCTGACCCGCTCATCTGTCGATGGACACCCGGTTGCTTCCACGTTTGGGCTGTTGTGGCCAATGCTGCTATGAGCATGCGTGTGCGCGGATCTTTTCCTGGGGACCTGCTGTGTGTGCAGGACTGAGGTAGGTACTCACCACCCGTCAGCAGGCTGCGTTAGAATAAAATGAAAGGATTATCCCCAGGCTACAGATGTGGAAACTGAGGCTCAGAAAATCAAGGAACTTTCCCAGAATCAAGGAGCTGATCGAAGTGGCTGAGGCCATGGCTCTAATCCAGACCTTTGACCCCAAGTCCAGTGTTCTTCCCACCCCTCCCACCCCCACCCCTGCATCTCCCTGGCCACGGAGGGAGTTAGAAGAGTTTGGTTTGCAGCCTGGTTCTTGCTTCAGCTCAGGTAGGAAATCTTTCCCTTGGAGCCACTAAACCCGGCCGTGCTTTCTGGAAGCCTTTTCCTCTCCTTGGCAAACAGCCCGGGGCAAGGGAACAAGAGAAGCTTCTTGGCCCCTTGGACTCAACCCTCAAGCTTCGTGCTCTGGGATTTGTTTAAGCTACACTTTCTGTCACACCTCTGCCCTCCTGCCACCAGCCTCCTGCGTGGCCCAGGGCTCAGGCCACATCTAAGACCTAATTAGATTTTTATTCCAGGGACCAGGAGAGGACCGCCTCACTCAACGTGACCTTGTTCTGCGCCCCGCCAGGTAAATGTTGGTGGAAGACGCCAACTGTGTGTTGGGCTGCATGTAGTTTGTTCTGGGAAGTGACCAAATGCGCCCCATGAGTCCCTGTCCTGGGGGCAGCCCTGTCTGCCTGCAGGAGTGTGTTGAGGGAAATTAAGGGAGAGGACAGAGGCCAGCGAAAAACCAGGATCAAGCCCATCAGGTGGGATTCTGGTGGGACAGAATGCGGCCGAGGGCTCTGGAGGGAGGTGGGGGACACCAGCGGGGACATCCTGGCCAGGGCCTGTTGGAGGCCTTGTTGCTTCAGTGCCTCCAGCTAGGCCCAGGGAGGGGGAGCCACAAACACAGGCTCCCGGGCCTGAGCCCCTCTTGGTCCTAAAGTAAGGCAGCCCTACGCACTCGCCTCTGGGCTGAATTGGGGCGTCAGGCCTCTCGCTGACTCCTGCCCAGGGAGCTCCGGGGAGCAGCACTGGGGTGCATAGCTGGGTCCCCCACCCCGACCCCAGGCCTTGCTGACCCGGTGCCCTGCCAGCCTTCTTCCCACCAACAATGGGCCTTTCAGCAGCCTCCGCCCTCATGGAAAATCCCCGGAGTCTGCTTCCCCGGAGGCGAGGGTGAGGGATGCCAAGACCCTAGGAGGTGAAGCTGCCACACCCCACAGGCGCCGGGACCAGCCTGCTGCCCTGCCCTGGGTCCCCAGCCCAGCGCTGCTCAGGGGACCGGCTGCCTCCACCCGAGCTCTGTCCGTTTGAGAACTAATTTAAAAAATTTTAAATTTAAGCATATACCCACTCATTTATTCCTGTTGCATAAGTGCAGAGGTTTGGTCAGGGGCACCTCCCTTTTTCTCCACTGTTCTTTGGTCCCCGCGCCAGCATCATCCCCACTGCCAGGAAACCATATGGAGAACCTAAACTGAACGCCTCTATATTTTTATCCATGTTCATATACACGTATGCAAACGTGTCTTCTGCATTTGCATAAACACAAATGCATATAAATGGAATCTCGTCGGACATATTTTTCTGCATCATAGGAACTACTGTGGTTGTATAGTGGTCTTTTTAAAAAATATTAACTACACACAGTGAAGTTCACCTTCGTTCATTTATTAAGCCACCCCCTCTGACAGGCATCACTGCATTCCCGTTTTTTGCTACTGTGAGCTACGGTGCTAACATCCTTGTGACAGGCCCACATGAGCCCAGAAGTGGGGTTGCTGGGAGGAGGTGTCCCTGGGTTCAGCTTTAGGAGATATCACTGTTGCAAAAGGCCTACCTACCGCCTCACAGCTGCCACCTGAGTGAGGACGCCCTTCCCTCACCCCCAGCACCAGTGCTCAGTGCCTGTGAGTCCCCGCGAGCCGGGGCCAGCTCAGGTAGCTCACTGTCACTCTAACTTGTACTTCCCGGACCCCTTCATGAACTTGAGCATATTTTCATCTGCTTGGCGGCCACTTGGCTTCGCTTTTCCCGGGACTGCATCCTCCTGGTACAGATTGATCTACTTCAAGCACAGAAATTCCCATTTGCCCAGGACGGGGTGCAAGGGTGAGTGGAACGGTCTAGTTAGTAGAACGTTCCCTCATTTCTCACAACCAATTGTGAGTTTTCAAAAGATGAGACCATAAGCAGTCGCATGTAACAAATACGATAGGCGTGTGAGGAATGGAAAGTGAGTGGGCTTTGGGGTCACTTACTAGCTATGTGCTGTTAGGTAAGTCACCCAACCCCTCTGAGCCTCAGTTTGCTCATCTGGGAAACAGGGATAATAAATGTCCTGCTGCCCACTTCTGTGTGGCTGTTGAAAAGCTTGTCAGTTATTTATGTAAAGAACCTGGGATACTGTAGGTGGTCACCGAGTGGTAGTCAGTTGTGATGAGTTGGCTCAGGCTTTCCTCTGGTGCTTACATAGGTCTTTCAGAGGCGGGGAGACGGGGGTGAGGTGGGGAGCCCCACTGCCCACAGCATTGCAGGGGTCTGGCTGGGACATTGTTTAAGGGCCCTCTGGCCAGATTCACATGCACCAGGGTTTCCCACTTGGGGCTGGATAACTCTTTGGTGTAGGAGGCTGTCCTGTGCTTTGCAGAATGTTGAGCAGCATCCCTGGCCTCTACCCACTAATTTCAATAGCACAGCCCACTCCTCTGGTCATAACAATAAAGTGTTCCCGGACCTGAACAAATGTCCCCTGAGGGGCCACGTTGCCCCACCACTGATCTATGCCCCCTGGGAGAAACTTCCCGAGGGTTCACATAGCGAGGGGAGCGGCCTCTCCCATGCCCGCTCCCTCGCCGCAGGTCGTCCCCCACCTTCGGGGTCTAAATGCCAGCCAGGTCTGAGCAGGGGGTGCAGCGTGGGGAGGAGCAGGCGCGGGTGTCTTCCCTATGGATGCCCTTGGAATGCTCAGCCTGGGCACAGGAGGGAACGGGCATGCTGTGGGCATAGGCTCTCTGCAGCTGCCCACAGTGGGAGCTGGGCCGTGTGCCTTCAAAGGCCCACAGGCTGACCGGAGGCGATCGAGCCCAGACGAGGTCACAGAGTGACAATGGACAAGCGCTGTTCTGTGCTTCTCTCTGTGTATGTGACCCAGGCTGGGCGACCAGAGAACATGGGCACCAGCCCTCCCTTCGCATGTGTTCCTCGCCCATTTCAGGCAGGATGTTTCGTCCTCACTGCACACTCTGCCCCCCACCCCGGCCTCAGTGCCTCACCTTTCGTCCCGACTCAGTTCGAGTCCACGCGCACGTCTGGAGCTGCGGGGCGCGTCCCAGTGCCCGTCTTCCCTTCCTCACGCGGGCGCAGCGGGGGCAGCGCCCTGCCAGAAGCACTCCATCTCCCGGGCTGGCTTGCAGCTTGGTGTAGCCGTGGGACTGTTTTGGTTCATGAGGGACAACCAGAGGGTGATGGGTGGCTTGTAGGTAGCCTCCTTAAAAGGGGGGCGGGGAGATATCCCTCTCTGTCCTCTGTCCTTCATTCTCTCTTTCAGGGAGTCAGATGTAATGCCTGGAACCTCAGCAGCTATTTGGGGCCACGAGGAGCATTTGAGGATGACGGAGCAGAAAGACAGAAGGACCCTGGGGACTGCGAGCTGCTGTGCAGCCCTGGGGCTGGGGATTCACGGGAGGGAAGAGACCCTGCGAGTTTAAGCCACTGTGATTGGGCTTTTATTCGAAGTCAATTCCTAACTGAGGCGAGCGGCCCCTCCCACGTCCACGCATCTGTCCTTACCCTTCTCCACCCTCCCTGCCTCAGGCTGAGCACCTGGGAACTGACAATGATTCGTATTTCTCCAGCCAGCCAGGCAGCCACCACGGCCTGCCCATTTCTGCACGGAGCTCCTCCTGTCCTGCCTGTCCCTTCCTCTTCATCATTCTCAGCAGGGCCCAGCGGGGGGCTTGGTGCTGAGGGCAGGACTCGGAGACTTTGGAACTAGCGGCCAAGATGCCCGCCTGGGCCAGGAGACCCCGCTGGAGGCCGGGGGAGGGGTAACTGTGCTCTGAGTTAGGGCTCTTGTTTGTCCTGCGCACCGAGTTAGCGCAGTGCCTGGCACAGCAGCGCTCACACGCAACGGGGGATGAACTAATTCGTTAGCTTGACACACGGCCATGGACGCGTGTGTTTGCCATTCGTGTGCTTACACATCACCTTTCATTACGGAGACACCAGGTTACAAAGAAAACCCTCAAGCGTTCGCTGTTGACTTGAGCTGTGTCACTTGTAAGAAGGACAAAATATGTATGTGGTCAGCTCGAAAGCCAGGCCTCCTACTAGAAATAAACTCCCCCTTGTCGAAGTCACACAGGAAAACTGAAGGGAGGTGGGGAGACGGTGGCAGGAAAATGCCTGAGATCTTACACAGCTTGTGCAAACAGGGTGACGGGCTGGGCCTCCGGGCGTCCAGGAATGAATAGCCCTGCCCAGGCTCTGGGGCTCCAGACACGGAGCTATTTAAAGCCAAGAAATGTCATTTCCACCCACAGAGGCTACCCCAATTGCGTTATCTGGATGCTCTTCAGCCCCGCTGTTCTGGCAGCTTCCCTGGCCTGACCTCCCGGTGGCGGGACCGCGGGGCTCCCGGCCAACCTGGCGTCACTGCTCCGAGGGAGGGCGCTGACCCAGGAGCCTCCTGCTACCCGCCCAGGCCCAGGACAGGCTGAGGGGACACCCAGGGCCCAGTTCACCCCTCAGAAAGGGCACCGGAAGCTCGGGGGCTGCCGCCCACACAGAGAAGCCAACCAGGCCCCCGGGTGGGCCTAGGGCCAGGCTGGGAGGTGGGGTCTGTCCTGCTCTGTGACCTCAGGCCATTTGCTTCCCTCTCCAGGCCCCGGTTCCTCACCTGGACTGGGAGATGAGAGAATGTTCCTCTCCTCGCCCTGTTCTGGGGGAGGCCACGGGAGATCAGAGAGGGGAGTCTTTCGACGCTTTAGAAAGAAAAGCGCCATCGAAATCCGGGTATTACCTGCAGCCCCCTCTCCCTCCCCTCCATCGAGGTAATCCAGGAGCACTTCCTCCGGAGGCGGGCGAGGCGGAGGCAGGAGCCCATGTTTGAAGTGTCCCTGCTCCAGCCCCTGAGGGAGCCAAAGGCCCCAGCTCCTGGGGGCCCAGGCTCAGGCTCTCACCCCGGCACAGCACCGGCACCGAAGGCCAGACCTTGCCCACATCCTGTCTGCCCTGATCCCCTGTACCTGCTCTGGCTGATGTTCCCGCGCTCAGGGAGGAGGGGACTCGGAAGCCTGGAGAAGGTGCCAAGGCGTCTGCCCTGCGGGTGTCTGATGCCCAGCGATGCCGCGCGGCTTCCTGAGGCTGAGGCCTGCCAGGGGAGCCGGGGTGCTGAATGGGCTTCTAAGGAAGGTGTAATGAGATGCTGGGGGCACTCCAGCCTGAAGTCTCCCCGCAGTCAATGCTGATTTTGTCCATCGCCACCACTCAGGGGCAAAGGGAGCTAGAAAAGGCTTTTTATTTTTATTTTAAGGAAACAGCAGGCCCGTCTCTCCCATGGCCTCTTCTCTTGTCAAATCTTGGCACTTGCCTAAAAGGCAAGGATGGTTTCCCTCATTTCATTTTTTTAATTGAAATATTCTCAACACATAAAAGGTATGTATGTACCAGTCAGAATAGCTTAGCTTCTGCTGCAGGAACAAACAACCCTGATAGCTCAGTGTCTTAACACACTGTGCTTCGGCCACTGGCTGCTTGCTACGTCCACCACATGTCCTTCAGGAGTGAATCGCTCCGGGACCCCGGCCGACAGAACAGCCACCATCTCCAATGCTGTCAGAAAAACCCAAGAGTCTCAGAAAGGCGATCTAATGCTCTAGCTCACAGCTCATTGGCCAGAACTAGTCACAGGGCCCCTCTTACCCACAGGGAACAGGGAAGCACAATCCGGCTCCGAATTTGGAAGGGGAGGAGCCGCAAACGTGTGCTGAACAACAGTGATGACGACCACAGAATAAAGAATTACATCACAAACACCAGGTACCTCCCCCACCCGGTAAGTGAACACCACTACCTCAATACTGGTGAGCCCTCGTGTCCCTGACTCAAGTACATCTCTCTGCCCCCACCCCCGTGACTCTCCTGAACTCAGTGTCCATCGCTCTCTCTTTTACTCTATGGATTGAAATACACGATACATCAATAGTATCTGCCCTTTGCAGCGGCGTGACCTGGGCCCTAGGCTCCAATCATGCTGTCCTGAGGCCTAATACACAGGATTAACAATATGTAGCATTATTTTGCATTTATTTAAAGACCATGTGAGTGGTATCATGCTGTAGACATCCATCTGCAACTTTCTTTTTGATCTCCTACGTGTCTGAGACCCCCACGTGGAGGAGTGAAGCTGAGGCAGAGGGTGTGCCGCACGCCGTCCACTGTGTGACTGCCCCGTGTCCACGCGGAGGGGCGCACAGGTGACCTGCAGCCTTTTGTAACTGCAGGCAGCACTGCCACGAACATCCTGGAGCACATGCAAGAGACAGGTTCTCCAGAGTAAAGGCAGGAGGGCATCTTCCACTTGACAAGATATTGTCAAATAGCTCTCCCAGAATGGCCCGACCAAGTCACACCCCATCTGACATCCATAGCCTGTGTCCCCATCAACACCTGGTCCGTCTGGTGAGTGTGGGACCTCTGCATGGTTTTCATGAAATGGAAAACGCGCCCATCACCCATACATGTTTATCGGACACCTTCCCTGCCCTAGCGAGCTTGCACTTTGGTAGACCAGATAGATGCACTCACTCAGGAGTCATTAGAACAGACTGCAGAGCACAAAGAGGCAAAGGCCACCCCGTCCTGCTGCCTGCAGGCAGCCACTATGTTCTATTTGTGACGGACACACTCACGAGCTCAGGGTAAGATGAAGATGCCAGGCACTGGGGCAGAAGGAAGGGCCTCGCCTCCAAGGGGGCCAGACACCTGAGTCATAACTCAGGCAAGATGGTTAACGCCTTGGCCCAGGGGCAGTAGCCGTCAGGAACGGGGCGGCGTCTGGAACAGGGCGGCTGGGAAGCTCATGGGACTCAGTCACGGTCTGGTGAGTTGACCGTAGGTAACAGTGCCCCCGCATTTAGGGCTTCGGGCTGGAGCCTCCAACTCTCCAGGTGAGTGATTGGCAAGGCTGGGCAGAGCTTGTGTTAGGAACCAGTCGTCATAGCGGTCCTAGTGATGGCGGTGGCCATGGCACCTGAAAGCCACCTTGCAGGAGAGGCGGGGTGAGGAGTCAGGTGTGTCTCCCGGATGTGGGCCTGAGCCCCTGGGCAGAAGGACCAGCTTGCAGGCCAGGCCAGACCGTGCACTTCTATTTCAGCCGCGTTGTTTGAGGAGTCACGTCAAGCCGGAAGTTGGCACACACGCTAAGATGGCTCTCAGCTATCGCTCTAGGTACAGCCTAACTCAGGAAATCACCACAAATGCACGTGAACCCAGGCACGAGCAAGATGTGACACTTAGACTCTGTAAGGGATGTGAGAGCCTTAAAAAATAAAATAAACGCCTTCATCAAAGTATAAAGCACATACAATACAACACAAGCATTTTAAGTATACAGGCAGATGCGTTTCAATAAACGCATACATGGTATATGTACCACCACGGTCAAGATGCAGACTGCTGGTCAGAGGGCTGGAAGGCCCTGTCATTTTCTTCAAGAAGTCCTTCATTTGCTACAAGACACACAAACTTAAGAAAAGTAGCGAGCTATGCAAGGCAGCAAAGCATGAGTCTCAGTAACTGCCCGGGCTATGGGGCTTGGAAAGTGCCTGGTTCTAATGCAAATGTGCCGGAGGCTGGAGGCTGGGGGCTGGGGGCTGGAGGCTGGGGGCTGGACGGCACCGGCACCACGGAGGTCGGGAAAGGCCGGCCAGACGCCACAAGATCTGCTCTTCCCAAAATATCTCCGCGGCCTGAAATGGCACGGTGAGTCACCCCTCTGGTTTAAAGCACTTCGCATTCCCTCTGGCGTACCTGCGTGAAAGTGCCCACGGAGGACCTAAAAGACAGCCAGGCCTCCACTAAGGGTCAGTGGGTGTCAGATGTGCCTCTAGCACCTGGGGAGCAGGGCTGCTCCCTGACAGCAGGGAGAGGGGGAGAGTGGGCCCCTTCCTCCAGGACATCCCCAAAATCGCCTGGAGGCAAGCCCCTCCTGAAAGGTTAGACATCCATCTTGACCCAGAAAGAGGGAAAATTGTGTCAGGACAATGTGTTCAGCAGGGTTAGGGGAGAGGCTCGGCATGGGGGTGGGGGACGGGGTGGGGGTGACACCTGAAGCCTGTGGTTATCGGGGCCTTGCGGCACCAGAAGTTAGGAAAAAAGGCGTTTCCCCCGGAAAAACAAAGACGTCAGCCCCCTCGGCATGTCTCAGGGGTTGAGCATCATCCTATGAACCAGGAGGTCACGGTTGGATTCGATTCCCAGTCAAGGCACAAGCCTGAGTTTCGGGCTCAATCCCCAGTGTGGGGCAAGCAGGAGACAGCTGATCAATGATTCTCTCTCATCATTGATGTTTCTATCTCTCTTTCCCTCTTCCTTCCTCTCTGAAATCAATAAAAATATTTTTTAAAGGAAAGAAAAGAAAAGGAAGGAAAAGACTTCAGATATCCACAGGGCGGCTGTGGCAGGATGGGAAGGACTCTATGTGGCCCAGCTGGGAGTGGTGAGAAGCCAGAAGGTGGGGGGGATTCGCTGAGTCTGAGAAAGAACTTCCTGTGGTCAGAACCCTCAGGAGAGGGAGCAGGTTGCCCCGGAAGCAGTGAGATTCCCACCACTGGAGGCGTGGAAGTTGAAGCCGGACACCTTGTAGCAGGAATTCAGCCCCTAAGGGCCTCATTGGATTAGGTAGGTCTCTTCCATCACTGAGATTCGGTAATTTAGTCCTCGGCCAGCAAACAATATTAACTGCACATTTGCTTTGTGGAAGGCATGGTGGGGAGGAACCAGAGGACAAAAGCCGTGGCCTCTGTGCCCGCCGCTGGGAGCGGGCGTGGAGGCAGGTGTGCTTGGAGTCACAGAGGGCACAGGAACACACACTTTCGGAGTTTAGAAACCGGAGACCCTGCCAAGGGCTGGAGTCCAGGGAGCAAGGAGGGGAGATGGCAGCTGCACAGGTCCGACCGGCAGAGGGTGCGGAGGGCACAGAGGGCAAGGCCAGGGCTGGTGGAGGAAGCGACATGAAGGAATCAAAAGGGAAGCAGAGAAGGAGCTGAGGAGGCTGAGAGAAGAGGGAGGAAGCAGCCGGAAGGCCCAGGGGAGACGCAAGTCCCAGCAGAGAAGAGGCATGTGGCCTGGGCCCAGGGTGCCTGTGGGCACAGAGGGTGTGCTGGGGGCAGATGGCTCCCACCTCATGGTGCGCAGACCGCCAGGCGCAGTGTCTCTCATCCCTTTTGCTCGCCCCACATGGCCTCTGTCCCCCTCAGGGCGCTGAGCGCTAGAGAAAGACGGGAAAACCCACAAAAATCTCCCAAATAGGACAAACATGTGGTGCAGACAAAGGCCGCGCTGGGTGGGATGAGGTTTCAGCTGCTCCCCGATGGGGCGGACCCGTCAGAGAGGCTTGTGGCCACCAAAATGCGTCATCTCCCGCTCTCAGCGGGCTCATTGTCTCAGCTACCCCCAAAGAGCCCACGCTGGGGGTTCCCACAGTGAGGGATTTGGGGGTCAGTCCCTGGCCCCCAGGGCACCCACATGGCCCTGCCCACTCCCCAGCGGGGGGTTCCGGGGCTCCTCAGGGAACCGAGGCCCCCTCTCCTTGGGGCATTGGGGGCGCGTGTCCAGGGCACCCTGCCGGCCCCTCAGAGCCCGTGAGAGCAGGGGCATTCCAAATGGAAAAGCCAGCTGCCCCTGGAAGTGCCAGGGGGCAGGGGTGCAGCGGGGTTACAGGAGGAGCCAGGAGAGGCTTCCCCACCTCTGTCCCCTCCCCCCACTCCAGGCTCCCAGGCACCCGGGATTCATGTCTTTTCTGCTCGGGTTCTGTAGCTGTTAATGGCCATTGTTCTGAGGAGAAAGACACAATGTCCTCAGTTTGAAGGCATTGTTTCCCACTTTCTCTCCCTGGCCAAGGGCAGGGGGCGGGAGGCCTCCCCTTCACTTGATGTGGGAGGGGCAGCCTGGGTGAGGGGTGCGCACAGGGGAAGCCCTGACGGGGGTAGCACTGCCCAGAGGCTCTGGTTCCGTCTGCCTCTGACCCCTCTTCACCCCGGCCCCACCTGCTACGTTAGCCCCTGCTTCCTTTCCTACGTGGGCCCCCCACTGTGGGTGAGTGAGCAACTTTCTCTCCCTCTGGGCCTCGGCTTCCTCGTCTGGAATATCAGGGTTGTAAGCCTCAGCATTAACAACTCAGTCACTCCAGCTGCTTCTTCATTCCAAGACTCCAGTGTCAGAGCTGGCCCGGAACTGGCCGACTCCATGGCCCCCTGCGTGGTGAGCCTGGGGGGGCGGGGAAGTACCTGCCTCTGGCCCCTCATGTATTTTTTAACTTACTTTCCAGTCTGAGACTCTGCCATTAGAGCAGCGGTTCTCAACCTGTGGGTCGCGACCCCTTTGGCGGTCGAACGACCCTTTCACAGGGGTCGCCTAAGACCATCCTGCATATCAGATATTTACATTACGATTCATAACAGTAGCAACATTACAGTTATGAAGTAGCAACGAAAATAATTTTATGGTGGGGTCACAACATGAGGAACTGTATTTAAAGGGCCAGAAGGTTGAGAACCACTGCCTTAGAGAGTCACTCCTCTGGGGCCTATTTCAAAAGCCATTTGCAATAAAACGGAGAGGATGACCCATTAAGAATACCTTTTGACACTAAGAGTACTCTTACTTACATCTTTCTCTCCACAACATTGAAATCATTTGCAGAGATCTGCTCTCCTCTGGGACTACACAGCCCGGGGACCAGCTGACCATTGGGAGGTTAAGACACAGGAGGCTGTGATGCAAGGTAAGAACCTGGACACAGGTGGTCTCCCGGGAATTACCTACAGTAAGAGGACCGTCCCGAGGGTAAGAACAATCACAAAGGAACCCTCTCTGGTCATAGGAATCGCAGCCCTGGGACATGAGGCAGGGGAAGCTGGTGGCTGGGAGAGCGTGCGTGCCCACTCAGCCAGAGCTGCTGTCAATCAAGTGACCAGCCCTCATGAGTCCCCTGTGGGGAGAGCTCTGTGTGGGCAGGTGTCTGGGTTCACAGAGGATAAGACTTGAAAACAGTCAGGGCGAGTGTGCGTGCGCAGCGGCCGGTGGGGGCGGATGGGAGCTGGTAGGAACTGCGGGAAGGGGCGGGGGCAGTGGGGTCTTCTCTGTGAAGGTTACCCGGGCACAAAACCACTTGAAACTGGCTGGTAGCCATTGGAGGCCACCCGTGGAACACACCTGGTGTCCACAACAAAAAAGAATGACCATTTATCAGGGCTCCCAGGTCCTAGAAGTTTTCTGCGCATTATCTTACTGAGCCTTAAACTACCCTAGAGGCGGATTTCATCGTCCACAGTCTTACAGAGACGCAAGCTGGGGTTCAAAGGGAGCATGGCGCCTGCTCACAGCCAGTCATACAGCGAGGGAGCGGCAGAGCTGGGAGCCAAGCCCAGGTCAGTGTGGCTCAAAGCCTGCCTTCCAACCACTGCGGCAATGGTGGCAGCCACCTGCTAGCACTGCCTCCGTTCCCCTGGGGACATTCCTGAGGCACAGAGAGCACCCTTGCTATTTCCTGCCTGGGCCATTCCAGACCGTCTATTTCTCATGCAACAAGTAGCGATGGGGGTTCCTCTGCAGCCCTGGCTTGGTGATGACGAGAGGACGAAAGTGGATCAAGTGTTCTTTGCCCCGTTTAAAGTTCCCTGCAGTGATTTGGAAGCTGATTCTCCCGCTCCCCATCTTCTATTGGTGACTCTTAAACTGAATCCTTGCCCACTGCTGTGGCTCAGCGGTTGAGCAACCCAGGGACCAGGAGGTCAGGGTTGGATTCCCGGTCAGGGCACGTGCCCAGGTTGTGGGCTCGATCCCCAGTAGGGGGAGTGCAGGAGGCAGCCAATCGATGATTCTCTCATCATTAATGTTTTTTTTTTATCTCTCTCTCCCTC
>NW_005872173.1:0-12644 GCF_000147115.1 Myotis lucifugus
GCCTACAACTCAGAAAAAGGCAAAAACCACTTTGGTTTTTAAAACACCTATAGCGACTCTGAGTTCTAGGCAGAATAACAAAATCCTGAATGTAGGAACCCAACAACTTCCTTCTGCGTTTACCGGTGTCACCGGTATCCCCTAAGCCAGTGGTGTCCACTCTAGGACGCAGCCGAACGATCGGAGGGCTTGTGAGGACACAGGTCGCTGGGCCCCCTCTCAGACTTTGGACTCGCTGGTCTGGGTGAAGCACAGAATTTACTTTCTAAAAAGTTCCTGGAACCACAGACAGGAATGAAGTACCAGTACCTGCTCTAACTTGGATGAATCCCCCCCAAAAAGAAGCCAGGCACTAAAAGGTCACACGTCACATGATTCCATGTATATGTGATGTCCGTCCGGAAGAGGCAAACACGTGACCTTATTTGGCCCTGGGACCTAACATCGTAAGATTTGAGTCATGTGAATGACATGTAACGTGGTCGAAGAACATGCAGTGTGAGAAGACACACTTTGCTTACCTGAAACTCAGGTTGGAAGTCAGTTCGCACTTGCACGAATAATACCTTTTGAAAATGATTCTTCTTAATAGTGATTGAAAACTAACTGTGAAGAAAGAAGACCTTACAAGAAGACTTTTTAAAGGTTAGCACAAAACACACCAATAATGACTTCCAGGCAATTTGGAATATGTGTTAAAAGCCTTAAAACAGTTCATAACATTTAACCCGGGATTTAAACTCAGGAAATGAAATGTGAAATGAGTGCAAGGTTTGCCGCTGCAGCGACGCTAAGCTATTAGCAAAGACGAGGGAATGAACTCCGTGTCCAGGAAAAGGCAAGCAGTTGCAGGTCAGTAAAAGGAATAGCATAGGCCCCTTTGAAACATATTGCAGGAGAATATCTGAGAAAAATCGTCTGTCAAATAGGATGCTTTCTGTGACAAGTAACAGACGGTATTGACAGAATAAACAACCAAGCCTTTATCTTATCCAGCAAGACCATGGCTGCGAGGTCGGTTAATTCAGCGGCTTAACAACAGAGCAGCAGTCCTGGCTCTCACAGTCTTTCTTTTTTTTTTTTTTTTTAATTTTTATTTTTTGCTAAAAGTATTACAAAGGGTATTACATATGTGTCCTTTCTTTCTTTTAATTGGCTGATCCTCTCAGGCTCCCTCCCTCCTCATTTTTGCAAAATGGCAGTCATTGTTTCAGACACATCCAGGCATGAAAAGGGGAAGTTTCATTTTGCAGGTCAGCTTTGCTTGTTTGTTTGTTTGTTTAGAGCAAAGATACTTTTTCCCCAGAGGCTTCCTTCAAACTTCTCTCATGTTTCTTTGGTCAAAATAGTGCCACATGCTTATTCCTAAGCCAATCACTGGCAAGATGACTGAAATGATCAAGAATGGCCTAGACCGCCCAGCTAGGGTGGCTCAGCTGGCTGAGCATCGTCCTGAGCACCAAAAGGTTGCTGTTCCATTTCCTGGTCAGGGCACATGCCCAGGTCCAGGCTCTGTCCCCAGTGAGGGTGTGTGCAGGAGGCAGCCCATTGATATTATGCTCTCACATTGATGTTTCTCTCTCTCCCTCTCCTTTCCTCTTGCTCTAAAAATCAATAAAAATATTTTTTTAAAGAAAGGAATGTAGGTTTGTATCATATGATCTCACTCATATGTGGAATCTAATGAACAAAATATACCGATGAACAAAATAAACCCAGAGACATAGGACCATGATCAGAATGATGAAATTCAGAGGGAAGGTGGAGTTGGGGGCAGGGGTTGGAGGGGGAGAGATTAACTGGGGAACTTTTATGCATAATCCATGGACACAGACAATAGTGTGGCGAAGGCATGGTAAGCGCAGATGCGGGGAGCAGGGGGTCAATGGGGAAAAACAAAAATATCTGTAATACCTTCAACAATAAAGATAAATTTTAAAATATATATATATATTTTTTTAAAAAAGTCATGGCCTGGACCAATTAATTTTCATTCCCTCAGGCTGGAGAAGGTCCCAGCCTTCCCCAGGCACATGGCTGTCATATATCTGAACAAAACCAGGGTCGAGTGGCAAAGCAAAAAGAAGAAACATGTCTGTTAGCTGGGCTGAAGTCAGGTAACACAAACAATGAATATAATATAATTTAATTTTTAGGAGTTAAAGTGAATATAAATAAGCTCAGAAAAAAATGAGTGAAAGGCTATATGTTTTCAAATGTAATCTCCAGTTGGCGTGATTAGAATCTTCTTATTTATGACCACAGCCAGAAATATTTGGTGACTAGTACTAGGTACCAACCAAATGATAGAGCCAGAATCCAAATCTTTCTTATTCCAGAACTCATGTTTGTCATCTACTTAAAACTTTCTCTGTTGTCACTGATAGCATAGTAGTATTCACTGGTTTGTCCATTCATCCTTTTGCCCATCCATCCATCCATCCATCCATCCATCCATCCATCCATCCATCCAACAAGCATTTACTGAATCCAAGATGTGTGGGGATCCTATTGGTCTAGCATAGAGATGTCCAGTAAGTATTTGTTGGACTACCAGGCACTAACAGGTATGCTAGCATGACCCAGTGGTCCTGAAGGAATGAGACACAGGATAGTCCACTTTTGATTGGGAGTAGGAGGTAAAGTCTAAAAAACAGTGGAGCGGTTTAGAGCCAGAGTATAACTCTAGATGACTGCTGGAGCCATGCCTAGCACTGTCAGTGAGGAAAAGGGGAAAAGTCCTGAAGTGGAGAAGGTGGGCTTCGAAGAGAAAGACGAGAGGTTGCCAAGATACACAGCACCCTGAGTAGGAACACGGAGTTAGACCTCTGATAGTCCTACATTCCAGTCCTAACTTTGTGATGTTAGTCAAGTTGCTGAAATGCTTGGGGCCTGTTTTATCATTTGCAAAATGGGAACAGTAATACTTAATGTCTAAGCTTATTATGTGAATTAAATATATTTATATTTACTTATAATACATCTCAAACTCTTCGAATAGTATCTGGATCATAGTAAATGCTCAAACATTTTTTAAATGAGCTTTCATATTTCCTTTTCCATTCAGTGATGGCAAAGGTTTTTCACCATGGACACGACTTAAAAATAAAAGCATCCGGCTGTCCTGGGAATCGGGATGCATGTGGTGGTCAGAACACATAAATAAATATATCTAATATGTGTCCCAATATCTTTTCTTTCAAGATAAAATTAATGTGGAACCCATCGCTCCTCAAGCCTATTGCGGGTCATGGTGCGCCCTCTGGTGGCCCATATTTTTCAATGACTTCACCTGCCTGATGAACAAACTTGAAAGAACTATTTCCTGGTGAGTACTTGTCTCTTCAACTAAAGAGGAGGGTCCACAGTTTGGGGGTCAGCATTCTACAGAGTCCTGGAAATGGCCAGGCCAGAGCTGCTTCCATGATTTCCTAGGAGAAGTGTGCATATGTGTGTGCATATTGAGGATATGTGTGTGCATATTGGGGATGTGTATGTGCATATGTTTTTTCAAAGTCCCATTTCATGTATATGTCACCTTGAGTCTGTCTTGATCTATCTGGCCAGAAGTGAGGCCAGTAGGTAAGTAAGAGGTGGATGAAAAATATCGCTGGTGAAGTGAGCCAACCCTGTGGGAGCCTTGCATACCATGTTAGGGAGTTGAGACTTGTCACTTTAACCAAGTGATCCTTGGCAATGTGGAGCTACCAGAGAGTTTAATGGGAAGGGAGGAAAGGGGACATATCAGATTTATACTAAGGAAAGGTCACTCTGACCGAAGCGAGAAGAATGGATTGCAGTACACAAACCTTGGAGGCAGGAGGACAGTAAGGAGGCGATAGCAGAAGAGCAGGTGAGAGATGATGGTGGCCTGGGCCAGGTGATAGAGCGGCTGGCGAGAAGAGGATAAACAGTTGGAGGTGTTGGAAAGTATCATCACACAGGGGTGGTTGTTAATTAGATGTGGAGAGTAAGGAACTGTCAGGAGTGGAGAAGTCTGCCCAGATTTTTGGCTTGGGCCGCTGGGTAGATGGTGGTGGCATTCATTGACAATGGAATTCTGGAGGAGGCACAGGTTTGAGGGACTCAACTCCGCAAAGAAGTTCAGTTTAGGACATGTTCATTCAGAGGGGCCTGTGGGCCGATGCTCAGCCACTGAGCCACATCAGCAAGGTCAGAGTTTATTTGTGCATTATTATTTATTAATTATTGTATTCTTTTCCACATGAACAACTGGAAACTTACTATTGCCCTGCCCATTAAATAGTCTGGGAATCACATTAAGATGCAAATTCAGATTCAGTAGGTCTGGGCGGGGCCTGAGATTCTGCTTGTCTCCTGAGCTTCCGTGTGATACCAGTGCCACTGAACTTGGACCACAAGGCTGTGAAGCAAGCCTGTAAACTCAAAGGCTAACATGGGCCAAATAAACGAGGCAGGCGACCCGTGGCTGCGAGTTTGACATGCTTGTTGTAAAGAATTATATATATAAAAAAAAATAGCCCAGCCGGTGTGGCTCAGTGGTTGAGCATTGACCTATGAACCAGGAAGTCACCGTTCAATTCCTGGTCAGGGCACATGTCCAGGTTGCTGGCTTGGTCCCCAGTGTGGGGTGTGTAGGAGGCAGCTGATCAATGATTCTCTGTCATCATTGATGTTTCTATCTCTCTCACCCTCTCCCTTCCTCTCTGAAATAAATAACAAATATATTTTAAAAAAATAGTTTGTGGTATCAACAGCCAAAAGAAAATAAAAAAAAAATAGAGGGGCCTGTGGACTTGCCAAATGGAGATGCCAGTTCATCTGCGGATCTGACTCTCAATCCAGGCTCTTTTTGTTGAACCATAGCTATCTCATCCTCCTGCCATAGCTCAAACTCTAGAATGGTGGAGAGAAAGTGCTGTTAGGGACCTTTAGTCATATTAGCCCAAATGGTTTGCCTGGAGTATCCCTTTTGGTGTTGAGGGAGGAATAATTAAGAGGGGGTACAGGTAGGAAACCTCAATATTATAACATTCCCCTTTCCCAAAGCATCTACCTACTATAGTAATATTGTACTTGATTCAAGCAAGGAGCATCAATGGACGCCATGACCAGCTTGTTGGTAAGTAAGCTGTCTACACATCTAAAAATATCTCTCCATAGATTATTTATTCCAACTAAGGGAAAAACTACCTTTAGAGTGAAGAAATATGGGTGACACCACCAATGTCTACTCACAGAGTATTAATTATTAAAAGAAAGATTCCCCTAAAGTGGTGAAATGACGTGGAAACCACTTTAACTCCATGGTCAAAGTTAACATCACCAATAAGGGGACAAACCGACAGCAGGTGCCTCCTCGTGTGATGTCCTGAGGACACAGCACCTGCATGATTTGAACCTCGTCCAAAGGAAATGCCAGACAAACCCAAATCAAAGAACATGCTAGACATCCAAGGGCCTGTGCGAGCCCAGAATATCAATACCAGAAAAGACAAAGGCTGAGGAACTATTCTCAGATAAGATACGAAGGAAGCATGACAGCTAAGTGGAAATTTGCAATTCTAGATTGAGGAAACATGTTTTAAAGGACAATATGGGAAAGACTGGCAACATTTGAATATGACTATATTCAGTAGTAGTATGATATGGATGTTAGATGTCCTAAGTTTGATCATAATTCTTGCCCTTGTTCTTAGGAGACGTTTGCCCCTATGTTGAGGTGGGAGGGCTCCTGATGTCCACAACTTACCTCAGATGTTTCCTGTCTTAGTCCACGGGCTACCAAGCACCATAGGCTGGGTGACTCCTGAGGAACAGAAAGTTACTTCCCACAGTTGTGGAGGCTGGAAGTCAGGATCACGGGGCCAGGTCGCAGACTTCTCCCTGGGTCCTCACCTGGGCAAGGGCCCGGGGGCTCTGGGGGCCTCTTTGCAAGGACACTCAGTACTCCTCACCCTGAGAGCTCCGCCTTTACGGCCTGATCACACCCAGGGCCACACCTCCTGACACTGTCACAGCGCAGGGGAGAATTTCCACACGAATCTGAGGAGGGGGAGGGACATTCAGCCTATAGCAGTTCCTGCCAATGAAGCTAATATATATACAGGATGTCCACCCAGAACGTGTGCACACTTTACCAGCTGATAGCTGTTAAATGAAAATGAAGTGTATTTTACCAAACACTGCCTTTATAATTATTCAAAGTGTGGGTATACATTTTGGGGAATATATATATTTGGAGAGAGAGAAAAGCAATTATGTTAATTGGTGAATGTGTTTAGGATATATAAATGTTCAATGTACTCTTTTTGCCATGTTTCTGGGAGTTCTCTTTTTTTTCAAGATAAAAAAGAAATACATCTATCTAACATATATACAAGTAGAGGGGATCCTGAACACTATAAAATCCAACCAGTGTGTCTTTCATAAGGTCAAATATAACAATGTTATCTGTCATAGCGACTAAATTCCATCTTGATGAAATGTCAAAACAGGGAACAGGTGAGGGAGTCATTTCCTGCCCTGCCAGGCTCTTCAGAAGGCACAGTATTTGCTGTCAGCGTGGAACCTGCAGTGTTTAGAGAAGAATTTGTTTTGTTTTACATGGAGGCACCTACACTGAAAGCTCCCCAGGTCCAGAGAGCAGCTGGGACCGGCACTGCTCCCGCAGGCATTCCTGTCCGCCGCCACGGGAGGCCCAGAGTGGCTCCGGGGGTGGGGGTGGAGAGGGGGGCCATTTGGATGCTCCCGTTCCCAGGGCTCCTCCTGGGTCTCGCTCCCTGCCCAAGGCGTGCACAGGAAGTCAGGGAATCAGAGCGCTGAAGTGGATCTTGGAAGACACCCAGTCCAACTCTCCCGCCTTCCATCTGTGGCTTGAATCTCCTCTCAAATGTCCCAGCCAAGTGGTCCCCCAACCTCTGCTTCAGGGTGGCTGGTGGCTAAAACTCCTAGACAGCCCCTCCATTTGTGAACAGCTTAAAGCATCTGAACATCCTTTCTCTTAAGAACAAGTGTCATAGCCCTGGCCCGTTTGGCTCAGTGGATACAGCGTTGGCCCTCGGACTGAAAGGTCCCCAGTTTGATTCTGGTCAAGGGCATGCACTTGGGTTGCAGGCTCAATCCCTGGCCCAGGTTGGGGTGTGTGCCCTGGTTTTGTTTGTCTGTTTGTTTTTACAGAGAACATGTGCAGTTTTCTCATTAAAACATTTCTCTCAATAATTAAAAAAGAGAGAGAGAAATCACTTAAATTGAGCCAAGACAGCGGTTCTCAACCTGTGGGTCGCGACCCCTTTGGCAGTCGAACAACCCTTTCACAGGGGTCGCCTAAGACCATCCTGCATATCAGATATTTACATTATGATTCATAACAGTAGCAACATTACAGTTGTGAAGTAGCAACGAAAATAATTTTATGGTTTGGTCACAACATGAGGAACTGTATTTAAAGGGCCAGAAGGTTGAGAACCACTGAGCCAAGGTATCGTTACCTGAAGTTTGCATTTTGCACTGCACTCTGGCCACTCGAAACAAACCTCTTCCTTCTTGCAGTGGCAGCAGGTCCGCTCTCTGTCGCCGCCCGGGGTGGCCCTGTTTCTCCTCTCCACGCTCTCTGTCCCCACTTCCTTCAGCTGTCACTCCGCTGACAGGGTTTCCAGTCTCCGTGACATCCTGTCACCCTCCACTGAACCAGAGACATCAAAGGGACTCAGAGAGAAACCCATTGGGAAGTTCAGATGGCAGTGGGGCATCTGTTGAAAATTGGCAAGTCCGTGGTCCCAGGGTGTGCGCACTGACCTGGCCTACCTTTGTGGGGTCCCAAGTGCTTTATTAAGCGACTGCATCAGTGACGGGCAAGAGCAGGTCTGCAGGGCCCCGTGCCGGTGCCGTGCTTATGAGAATACCGCCACGCGCTCTCACAGCCCTTATAAGCCTGGCTGACGGCAGTGCCAACCCGGGACATGAACAGCAGGGTGTTGCCTGATGTCCTAGTCAGGCTTATCCAGAATGAACCGTCTCATAGCTTGAAGATGCTAGTCCCTGTGCCCATGTATCATGAGAGGGGCCATACCTTCTGCTTGTATCTGTTGAAGTTTTGTTTAATGCCAGGTTATCTGGGCATGATTATTAATAACTCCTCCTTTTATGCTTAAAAGGATTACAACTTAGATGATGAGCTATATGGTCAACACACTTATCATATACCCAATCATAATAAATTTTTAAGGTTAGAATTGATGCATGCAATGTGTATGGGTTTTAAAATTACCTTTGGATTCAAATTAACTGTTTTTATAAAAATCCCTTATTGCAAAAATACTTGAACATGAATGTTTATATTCTGGTTAGTGGCTGGTTAATAGTTGCTTAAAACTTTCCTTAAAATATCAGCAAAATAAATAGTAGCCATGAAAAAAAATGTTTTTTAAAGGAAAGAAATCAAGTTTGGTATTCAAACTTTTGAACTGAATCATCTATCTATCTTCTATTTATTTAGTCCCTTCACCATTTTTTACATTCCTATCCCCCTACCTATCTCCCCTTTAGTAACCATCGGCTTATTCTCCATATCTATGTATATGTTTCTAGTTTGTTTTGTTTATTCATTTGTGGGTTTTTTTTTTTAGGATCCACATATAAGTGAAATCATATGGTAGTTGTCATTTTCTGTCTGACATTTCAATTAGCATAATGCCCTCTGGGTCAATCCATGTTGTCGCAAATGGAAAGTTTTTATTCTTTTTTTATTGCTGAATAATATTTCTTTATATATATCACATCTTCTTTATCCATTTATCTATTGATGGACATCTAGGTTGGTTCCATATCTTGGCTATTACTAATAGTGCTGCAGTGAACATAGGGGTACATATATTTTTTTCAAATGTGTTTTTTAATTGAACTTATTGGGGTGACATTGGTTCCCAAAACCACACAGGTTTCAAGTGTACCATTCAGTAAAACCTCATGTTCACACTGCATCCTGCACCCATTGCCCCAGGCACTGTCTCTTTCTGTCCCATTTCCCCCAACACTTTGCTACCTCCACCTACCCTCCCATCCCCTTTCCCTCTGGGTCTATCTGTCATGTATGTCTGTTTTTTTTGGCTAATCCTTTCACGTTCTTTCATCCAGTCCCCTCCCCCCCCTCCCCTCTGACAGCTGTCTGTCTGTTCCATGCATCCTTGCCTCTGTTTTTTTCTTTGTTCTTTGTTTTATAAATATCCAGAAGTGGAATTGCTAGATCATATGGCAGCTTCTTTTTTTTTTAGGTTTTTGAGTTATCTCCATACTGTTTTATATAGTGGCTGCACTAATTCACAGCCCCACCAATAGTGCATGAGGGTTCCCTTTTCCCCAAATACTGGCCGACACTTGTTATTTGTTACTTTATTGACGATAGTCATTCTGACAAGTGCAAGGTGATTCCTCCTTGTGATTTTAATTTGCGTTTCCCTGATGTTTAGTGATGTTGAGCATCTATTCGTATGTCTATTGGCCATCTGGATGTCCTCTTTGGAGAAGTGTCTATTTAAGTCCTCTGCCCGTTTTTTTAATTGGACTGTGTATATTGGTGTTTGTATGTCTTGCCTGTCCTTATATAGTTTGGATATTAACCCCTTATTGGATGTATTACTGGTTAATATCTTCTCCATTTTAATAGGTTGTTTTTTATTTTATTCATAGTTTCCTTCATTGTGCAAAAACTTTTTAGTCTGATGTAGTCCCATTTGTTTATTTTTTCTTTTGTTTATTTTGCCCAAGGATCATATCCAAAAATATACTGCTAAGAACAGGGGTGGGCAAACTTTTTGACTCGAGGGCCACAATGGGTTCTTAAACTGGACCGGAGGGCCGGAACAAAAGCATGGATGGAGTGTTTGTGTGAACTAATATAAATTCAAAAGTAAACATCATTACATAAAAGGGTACGGTCTTTTTTTTTTTTTAGTTTTATTCATTTCAAACGGGCCGAATCCGGCCCGCGGGCCGTAGTTTGCCCACAGCTGGCTAAGAATGATATCAAAGAATTTACTGCCTATGTTTTCTTCTAGGAGTTGTATTATGTCAGGTCTGACACTTAAGTTTTTAATTAATTTTGAGTTAATTTTTGTTTATGGTGCAAGATAGTGGTCCAGTTTTATTTTTTTACATGCATCTGTCCAGTCTTCCCAGCACCCCTTATTGAAGAGACTGTCTTTACCCCATTGTATATCCTTAAGTCCTTTGTCATAGCTTAATTGACCATATAAGCCAGGATTTACTTCTGGGCTCTCTACTGTATTTCATATATATATATATATATATATATATATATATATATATATTAATGCCAATACTGTACTGTTTCGATGACTGTAGATTTGTAGTACAGTTTGATATCAAGAAGCATGATACATCCTACTTTGTTCTTTCCTCAAAAATGTGTTTGCTGTTCAGGAGCTTTTATGGTTCCATATAAATTTAGGATTAGTTTTTCTAATTCTAAGAAGAATTCCATTGGTATTATAATAGGGATTGCATTGAATCTGTATATTACTTTATGTAGTAAAGACATTTTAACAATACTAATTCTTCCAATCCTTCCATTGGTATATCCTTCCATTTTTTGTATCTTATTCAATTTCTTTCTTCATTGTCTTGTCGTTTTCAGAGTACAGGTTTTTCACCTTTTTAGTTAAATGTATTCCTAGATAATTTATGGAGACTTTTTTTAACATTAGAAAAGGAATTTATCTCTACCTTCAGATAAATCCAAAGCATTTGTGAATGCTTCAGATCCGAGGTAGCCACATTTCAGGGGACAAGAGCTGCTAGCATGGTTTTTCCTCTCTGAAGCTAACATGACTGTCTGTGAAATGGCGGCCCCTGAAATTCATACTGGGAGACCAAGAACTAGATTCCTTGAAACAACTGATTTCAACTGTGTCCTAAGGGTAACAGAGTAGCCATGTTACATTTTATCTTTCCCATCCCACTTCGCAATAGGATGAAACTCCATCCCACTTCGCAATAGGATGAAACTCCATCGCCACCTGCCCCCCCCCCCCAGGGACACGCATTCCCCCAGGAAGAGGAGAATTAACAATGGCATAGCCGAGAGGTGCACACTACATCAGCACATGCCAAACAGGAGAGCCCAGGACAAAGTGGCCACTTGGTTGAGCAGGTTCCTTAACCACCCTGTGCCTCAGTTTCCCCCTCTTTAAATGAAACTGGTAGTGGTTCCTACCTCACACGGCTCACAGGAGGTTTAAATGAGTTATGATTCTAAAACAGTGCCGGGCAGGCAACAGGAGCTGCCTACGCATTTGGTAAACAAAAGGTAAATGAGGTAACTTGACCTTGATTCCCTGCTTTCAGACTGGAATGGTCGGGGGAAGACTGTAAACAAGAGGTGGGTGAGTGGATCCGCTTGGCAGGGTTCAGAATTCAACGGGGCTCTGTTTAGGAAACATCACCAAACAATGGAGTTCTAGCAGCTGAAGCATCCCACCCGTTGCAAACACGGAGGAAATTGTCCTTTCATTGATTCGTGCTCCGGACACCGGCCTGCCTGCCATTTCCTCCTTGTCAATAAAGGCTGAAACAGTGCAACCTCGTTAGTGCCGGGAGGACATGAGCAAATTCAATGGTTGCTACACCGAATCCTGTACAAAGGTGCAGTGACTAAGGGGGAAGCACCGCCATTCCTCGTTACTGCCATTCCTTCCTCACATGCGGCCCCAGGGAATGTGTTTGGGGCACAGAGCCCACTTTCCTATCATTTCCTCCGAGAATGTATCTCACTATGCTGCACACAACAGAATACACATTCTTTCCTCACTAGGCTGGCGTCCCCGCCCCAGCCCTCCTCTAACCGCCCAGGCAGCACAAGCCAGGCGTTGCCAAAACCCTCCTCTTCAAACCCGCCTTTCCCAGGTCAGTAGTTATTCTTCCCCTTTTCTTATCACACCTCCCTTTCCTGTATTTGCTAATATTACAGATTTTCCTACAGTTTTATGGCTGCTCTGGGAGGTTCCAAGGATATTTGAGTCAGTTTCATTAATTCAGTTCTCAGAGTGAAGGGTCAATCTTGTCTCCCTGTTTTTAGGTCCTGAGGGGACATCTTGCAGGGCCCCCAAGCGTGTGCGTGCGTGTGCGCGCACACACACACACACACACACACACACACACACTATTTACATTAAAGAAAAATAAATCAAGAAGAAAAAACTGCTTTTTCCCTGAATTTAGAACCAGACTCTTAATTCCAGGTCCAGATGGACATGCCCACAGGGAAATGAGGAAAATCCTTCCATAAAGTGTTTCCTCTTTGATTTCTTTCAGATGCTTCAAAGTCTGGGGCAGGTAGTGTATGTTCTGTGCCCGAGAGTGGGGTGGTCTAGGGTGAACAAATAACATTAGAAATCTAGTCTAACTAAGGCTGCCAGATTTACCGAATGATATTTGAATTTCAGATAAAAAACAAATACATTTTTTGTATGTCTGTCCCATTCAAATTGGCAAAATCCGCAATATATGGGACATACTTACATCAGCAAGTTATTTCTTACTTACCTATAACACAGATTAACTGAATGTCCTATATTGGTTTGGCTACCCTAATTCCACCCCCCAAGGTCAAAGCATGTATCAGTGGCCCCATGAGCAGATACAGA